>NW_009198129.1:0-4526 GCF_000690835.1 Fulmarus glacialis
TTTTTTTTTTTTTAAGGAAGGTTCAGTATTTCATTGCCAATCTATTTAATACATCAGTAGGAGTAATGGAAAATTACACTTATTTTTCTGAGATTTAGCCTACTAAATTTCATATAACATTTTTTGTTTAAAACAATCTTGAATAAATCACTTAGATTTTATTGGATACAGTCGAGATCTATGCCAGCGAGAACACTGAACTAGACGGCGTGTCAGCTTCTTTTAAGGAGACAGCGTCTAGTTGCACTGGCTACCTTATACTCTTCCAGCCAGTGATGTTGTAGGAAGGTGGAATATGAGCAAACATTAACAGGCATTGTGTGCTGTTGGCAGGTACTGAGATCATCACAGTTTTCCTGCTGGTGTGAACCTCCCGTTATTCTTAAAGGTAATGAGCTAACAGTTATTCATTGCTGAAGTTATATACTGCTGGTGTATTCTGCCAAGGATGCAAACTTACTGTTACAAAAGATACTGAGAAAACTCCCATGGGCTTAACTCAGTTGCTGGTCAAGCATCAAAGGTACATCCTCTACAAATAAGCAGGTGACACAGCTTCAGCAGGGCTTTGTCATTCATGACTATCCTGGGCCACAAAGTTGTGTTTAATGATGGGCGTGATGCTGTAATACTCTCTCATGCAGTAGTGTTCTTCGCAGGGATACCACTGCCAGTGAAGAGGTTACCACAAATTTGTGCTTTTAAGAAAAAGGATGTTTGGAAATGTGTGTCTTAACAGAAGAAAAATCCCCTAGTAGGTGGTGTATAGTAATGCTGATTATTGTCTCTTCCAGCGTTTCCCCAACCCTAGCTTGCAAACTCCTTCAAAACAATGTGCAGCAGTAGCCGTTCTGCCCTGAAGCACGTGCCCAAGCTGTGTTGTCGTTACCACCACTCAGCTGCTCTTTGTGGCTGGGCCTGCAGCTCCTCGGCGTGCCCATGTACAGCAACCAACCAGCCGTGGACCCACCACCTCCAGGTCAGGTTGCAGGAGGAAGACCAAAGTGTGGTGAGAGCATTTGAAGCCCAAGTGGAATGAGAGGGAAGCGCAGCTTTATGACTGATTCCAGGGATGAAGTGATGCAGCGATGATTAGGACCACCGTTTGGGATGCATGTGTGTGCAACAGGAGGATGGGGATGAGGAAACGGGGAATATAAGCATGCTTTTTACTGTATCATAGACAAGACCCATCAACAGCTGCTGCCATCCAAGCAAGCTAGGTTTGGAAAACCATGGTCTGTTCTGAGTCGCATTGTTTTCTTCACTTTTGATTTTGTGCTGCCTTCACTGGCACCTGGTTTGATATCATTTTTTTATCTCCTGACTGGAAAGATCTTGTTCTACTTCTTGTTCTAAAGGCATGATTAGACTTTATGACCTTGTATATAGTAGGTTTGTTTGTTGCAGGAACACAAGCAATAGTGTTTAACAATAAGCCAGAGCAGTACTGTTGACAATACTTAATTGGATAAGATAGTTCAAAAAAATCAGTTTACCAACATCTCATCTTGGTAGTACTCCAATGAGTTAAAACCATGTAAACTTTCTTGATAAAATTCCTTTTTTTCTTCTTTTTTTTTTTCTTTTTTCCCCCCAAAAAAGCAATAGAATTGTTGACATAATAGACGAAAAGGAATATTTGATGAGTTTTGCTGCTCATATGCTGAAGCAGAATGCTGATAATTCAGTTCATCCAAAAAGATGAAAACTTATAATGATCTAAGTGTTTGGTCTGTACCTGCTGATGGAAACCTTACTTTTGTGTGTCTCCTCAGGCATTGTTTCCTGCATGTAACAAAACATTTTTCAGTAATCCTTTTGTCCATGCTTACCGAGAATGTATGAAACTGCAAAATAAATAGTTGTATCATTGATAAATGGGTATATTTGTGCGGGTTGAGATGTTATCTGCATTGCTGCTAGCTCGATTTGTGTGGCCAGATTTGGCGATCAAGAAAAGTCCTACTTCATGCTACATGAGCTGTTAAGATGAAGCCTGGACTCTTTTTTACAGCTTCAGTAAAAAATGAGGTAGTGTTTCTTCTTGAGTAGTTAGCAGTTCTGGAGATACAGCTAGATGAAGAAACATCTTCGTCTCTTAGACAAACAAGAAACAACACCGCAAACCCAATTAAGCACAGACTTCAATAAAGGAAGAATGTCCAATTCCTTTCATAGGACCTGCCGTGAACAGAAAGAGGGGTGTGAAACCCGCCTAATACCAAAACTGCTGTCTTACTGTCTCTACAATCAGAAAATGTACAGAATGGTTAATGGAACTACCTGCTTTTTTTTGATTGCTTACTTTCCTCCTCCTTAGCTTGTAAGTTGCTAGATACAGAGGCCTAGCACTTCATGGAAGCTTTTGAAATTAAACAATTAAAAGGATGGTTATGGTTTTCAAAAGCAGTATTTTAAGAAACAGAAAAGACGTGACTTCCTACTGTGGATGAGCAGCTCTTCCAGTGATAGGTTATCTATAATGCATGGTTAAGCTGCCAGAAAGCAATTTCATGTGATAGCAAGTACTAGTAGAGAACTGCATAACATTTTTTTCCTCCAATTTCCCTTCTTTTTTATAGGAGATAGAATGAGGTGGAACTGAGAGAGCCCACCTCGTCATGTGCAAAGAGTACCTAAGAAGTGTTTCTTGCCCGTCCTGCAGTGGTCTAGACAGCACAGAAAATTGACAAACTGGTGTTCATTTCATGGCTATTTCATGACATCTTAAGGAGAGCATGGTTTATATTAATATCTAAGCTAAAATTCTGAAAACCGAATAGGAGAGAAGAAGCTCCTCTGTCCACCAATTTCCTGTAAGAGCAAAGACCGTAAGTATACTAGAAAGGCCAAGATGTTAAAATAAACATTTCAGCTGGATTTTGGATGCATAGCTTTCAACGGTGCCGAAGCCCTTGACTCCAAGTAGAGTAGGTAAGAAATGCATATCATTGATCCAGGAAAAAAATCAAACATTGGGTGTCTCAAATTAGGCTCTCAAAAATGGATGTGTCCATTTAAATTACATGGGTCTACTAAAATTGAAGAAAGGTTACATTTTTTTGTTTCTTTCCACTGCTGACACAATGTGATCGCAGCTGCCTGTCAGTGGGCAGGTTGCAAGCTTTGAGTTTCTTGTAAAGCAGTAACACATCTAATAAATCTGCAGCCAGTTTGTCCACTGAAGAAAGTTGTCAAGGCAGTGACCATCTTTCAACAGACACGTGCATGAACAGACAAGAAGAAAGCTGGTGTGAAGCCGTGTCTTGCCACGGCTAGTATCTCTGACACTCAAGAGGTTTCTTGTCACCAATACACATGCCAGATCATGGCTACATATCAGTCATTTGTAACTAAGTGATATTTAAAAAATTGCATGTAGGTAAGTGGCCTTAGCTTTATGCTGGTGATGTATAGGAAGGATGGGTGTGGTGGGTAAGTTCCATACAATAAAGTGTCTAATTTATTCTTCCCAAAGCAAATTTTTGTTAGTTAATACCATTCTAATAGTAGATTTTAATATTTTCTTTCTGAGGTTTTCAGACTCGTATCTGAGATCTTATTCTGCTGTAGATCCTTGTGGGGTTTTTTCCCCCAGAATATATCCATATTTATTTCCATTTTCAGCTCTTTTAATTTACTTCTATTTTTTATTAAATCTTTCATCTCTTCAGCCTTTCTGCACTTCCCTAACAGCACATAGACAGTGCTCTTCAAAGACCGTAGGGGTTAATATGCATATTTGAGACCACCCACGCTTAACAGAGAATGGTACATCCTGCAGAGTAAGAGGTAACTGTTCGTAGCACAATTTTAGGCCTTCACTGTTTGACAGTCTTCCATTCCTTGCCTCAGATCATGCTGTTTTCCTCTAGATATCCTCCAGCTCACTGGGAATGGAGACATAAGCTATGACTGCCTTTCAATGGGTGAATCCTAATGTTGTGGCCACCAGGGCATGGATTTACTAAGCATAGGACAGCCTAAAACTGAATTGCCTCTGCTACCCCAGAATTCACCTGTACAAACCATGTTTGGCTTCTGTTTCCGCTTCCAAATGAAGTCTGAGTTCTGCCTATCTGCAGAAGCAGTGAAATCTGCACCAAGGCTGAGAGAAAAACACCAGTCAGGAGACATCACTTTGTAACACAACCAGAAGATACTTACTAAAAATGGGTTTTTTAAAAAAGTTGAGCTGTAAGTGCAGGTGAAGAGAACAGCAGTGGGGCCCACTTTGTGCCGAGCTGAGCTGGTATATTTGGTGTTGGTATGTGTGAGTTTTCCTTACTCACTCAAGTAGTTTAGGGGTAAGAGAAACATATATCCTGGGTGCACGTGTGTATTGGCAAAATATCACCCCAGCTGAAGAGCTGGCGTCTATTACCTCTTACACCTTACTGTCTCCATCTGCCCGAACAGCTCCATCCACGTGCCAGCCGGGCCCAAGGAAGGACCCCGGCTATTTCCTCTGCCCGAAGGGCGGTGGGCGCCGGCCTGCCCGGCCCGGCGGCTGCGCCTGCTGC
>NW_009198130.1:0-3521 GCF_000690835.1 Fulmarus glacialis
TGTAATATTATAATATTATAATAATGTCTTTCCCTCCTTTTGGAATTTGATAAAGGGAGCCTGAAAACCTGCCACAGCACCAGAGATAAGCTCAGACCTTGCTAGGAGTAGCAGAGGTGGGTGCCTACTGTACAGGGCCACCAGATGCCTAAACAATTGGCAGAGAGAGAAGTAAGCTCCTTACTAAAGCTTTTTGCTTTGTTCTTCAGAAGTGGCTGCTTCTCATGACTGCTTGTACATGGAGCCAGGTTTTGGCAGTCTTATGCAGTAAATAACATGCACCATTCATTTCTGCCTTAAGTCTGGGCAATAGACATTTTGAAATACAGATCAGAAAGAAAAAGATAATCCAAGAAGAGAACTTCTAGCTCTGTGTCAACAGCTTGTTTTGCTGCTACACAGTCTAGTCACAGTGGATGAAAGAAAATTGTGTAATCACATTTAACAGGAGTATTTGCTGGTAACCAACGGGAAATGCTGAGAAGTGTAAGGAAGTATATTTGACATGATACTGTTGCAGGTTGTCCGTGGCTAATGCCTGACTGGGGTCTTGGAGCATTTTCTAGCAATGGGTAGGTAACAGTCTCTAAACCCCTGCAGCCTGGGAGACCACATCCCCTGAACTCCTGGGATGCTCAGACTGTCTTCAGCTACAAGCACCCAGAGGGAGATTATCCATGACACTCAAAAGCCACATTGTCACATGGGTCTCCCTAAGACTGTGTGATACAGAAACTAGTTTCACAGGATAAAACCTCCTTAATATCACTGCTGCAGTAAAAGTTTTCATGGGGAACAGACATGAGTTACCTTTCTTCCTTGACTCTACTGGCATTCTTCTGCAGCTAAGTACCATGATTTATACTTTTTTTTTTGTGGTTTTCTCGGTGTTTACAACTGATCCATTTTCTTAGAGCTAAAATTGAAGGGAGACCATCATAGTCTTACAGCAGTTTGCAGATAACAATAGCAACAATATTTAAAATTTCAGATGTGTTTTTTTCCTGAATGTTACCTGCATTTTAACTTGGCAGAGGTTCTTGGGTAAAAAACTGCTGCTCGCTTAATATGGACAATATATGTGGTCCTTCTTCCATAGCCCCTGGCAGTGTCTTCCAGCCTTCACTTTCAGTGACTCTATTAATCCAATCTGCATCCTCTCTGGAGCAAAAATTGTCAAGAACTATAACAAACTGTGATGTGGTATTAGACATATAGCTGTCTACCAGGACATCTCCTTGGAATACTGAAGCTCAGTGTTGAAGTAGATGGCAGTAGATCTAAAAGGTTTTGAACAGCACAATGCTTTCACTCTGAGCTTTGTGAACCGGAGTGTGAAAGCCAAATTTGAGCATTGACAGAAAGGTCTAACAGACATAATAATAAGAGAAAACATTAAAATTGATGAAGATAGAAAAAGAAAATCACAGCGTTTCTCTTCTCATTGGATTCTGTGGTAGCTGCTGCAGAAGAGTAGATAAGAAGGAAGCCTGAAGATATTGTTTCATATTGAAGTAGTGAGTCTATTTCTGTGGGATTTTCATATTACCAAAAATGAAAACATGCACTCAGCCTGTGTCTGAGAATTTGAAATATGCCTTTGGCAGTTCTTCTGTGGGAATTAATACTGGGTTTTCTTATTTTTTGTTTTCTGACAGTTTTTTTTAAATCAGCTTAACTTTATTTTGGACAGGAGCTCTAATCCATTTTTTGCTCTTTCATTGCTAAATAGAGGTGGTGAAATATTAATAACAATTGGTGAGATAGGTTCCAGAATAATAATAGATTTGTCATTAAACACTATTTCACTTAATGCTATTCTGCCCCTTCATGTTGTCATTTGTGAAACTTAGTTATATTAGTAGTTAAAAAATTCTGAAGGAAAATTACTCAAATAGAACTGAATTTGTTTGGAGATGCTTTAAGTTCAAATACTGATATCTGTCTCCTATTCCTATTTCAACAACTGGGAGTCAAGAGCTGGAATATTTTTAGTATCTGCGCTCTCCCAGTATAATGTTTGCACTAAATATAAGCTTATGAAGGTATAAGACACCTGTGTCACCCCTCCATCTACATATTTCTGAAAGAATTGCCTCTCAAACAGAAAGACACTTTCAAACATTGTTGTGTTTATCCAGACTGATACCTTTGGAAAGAAAATACCTAATACCTAAGACTAATAATAAAGCTCTGCAACTAGCCCCTGACAACTGATAACTGTACAGAGGATAATTTCTTTACACCGTCTACAGGAACTTTTAACCCACTATCTCCTAAAGAAGTTTCTCTTGGTGTCAAGGGCCAATGTTTCCTTTGTGCAGATTTGCTAGCTGTATTTTCTTTTCTTCTTTAGGCCATGTGGCAGGGAGCCTTCTGCACTGAACCCTTGCCCATGTATCCGGCCAGTCCTGCTAGATGGCTGGCAGGGCCAGGGCTGGAAAAAAGGTAATTCTGCATTCCTCTGGTCGTGCACCTGTAAGGCAGCTTTTTTGTCCATGGCATAAATCAGAACCATATCAAGGATACCTTCTCTCACAGCTGCCTGGAAAGTATGATGAACTGTGGTGGCAGCCAGGGACAACCAGAGCCTAGCACAATTTTTTTTCTGTATTCTCTTCTCTCAAATACCACTTTTTTGGCAGGATCCATGTCAGACAGTTTTAGAAGCTATATCAGCTCTACTGTGATCACACACCCCATGGATAGAAACCTGTTTGTGCTGCAAAGTGCTATGGTTATGGCCTAGTTCCACCTTCCTTTCAATTTCCTAAAAGCACCTCTCATTCCCCTTACCCCAACTTGTAGATATTAAGCCTTTTGTGTTTCATCATTCCATGGTGGAATTTCTCACTCCAGTAAACATATTTGCGCTAGTTTTCCCCTCACTAGTGCAGACAGCAGTGGTACAATGTTTGGCCTGTATTGACACCCAGTGTCTCTGGCAGGTTTTTATAACATATACTTAAGTCATATCACCAAGTTTTGCTGTTGTGGTTACTCTGAGCTTGCCAAATCACACTTAGTTCAGCTTTGTCTGTCACGCTGCAAAATGTTTCAGTAAATACACCAACAGTCAGGCCTTGGGCTACTGTATCTTGTATATCACTCACCCTTATCCAATATGGCCAATTGCATTTTTATGCAACAGTTTTTGGTGAATCATGGAAAATCTGTAACCAAAAGCATCACATAACAAGTCAATTCTCATGTTTTTGCACTTTTTTTCTGAGCTCCTATTGGTTTTTTACAACTCTCAGGTGCCTGTGAAGAGGTGGATTTTCCTTAACCATCCTGCCCATTTCTTTCTGGGTGATCTGTTGCAAATTAAATTAATATATTCATGCCACAGATCATCTTTCAGTGGTCACATGACATAGATCAGCAACAGAGTCTACATAAGCACTGAAAAAAGTTTTTTAAAATATGTAACATCTTAGATTTTTGAGTCTACAAAACAGTACTGGTGAAATCATCCACCCTTCTGATTGGAGTCAAGAGGGAAAATCTTAAATTCAGCA
>NW_009198130.1:3552-12330 GCF_000690835.1 Fulmarus glacialis
AAGACACTCCCTTTTTAACCCATACCTCGGTTAAGTTGCTCAGCAGTGAAACACATTTGTTTTCCTTCCCAGACAGTAGGTACATAAATACACCAGCCTTCTACCCACCCAGACAATACCTCAACCACCAAGCTTTTCTGAGTCTGTCTGGTTGAGTGGCAGATGGTAATCCATGCGTTTAATTTTCCAGATGAACACTTGATCCAGTAGGACAAAGAAACTACTTTTCAGTTTTAATGACTACGTAAATATTTTACATAAAATAGAGCAATGATGTCAACAGGATGGAAAAGGAGGGGGGGAGGAGTTGAAGGAAATCCCACCTTTGAATTACTAAACTACCATTTTTTTTGGGAAATGAAAAATATGCATTCACATCTTGTGAAACAAATTACTCCTCCTGCAGATGTGTATACTAAGCAATGGGTTACTGCACAAAGGAGAAATAATCTCCTTCTTCCCTTTCAAGGTTAATCCTGCTTTTTCTCCCAGCATCCAAGAGAAATGTGCCATATGTCAAATGGGACATTTTGGTGGTACAAATCAGGTTGGTTTTCTTTTTAGCGAGAAATATTTTTTTTAAGTTCTCCTTGCCTTGCCTTACCTTGCCAGTAAAAACAGGGTAACAGAATGGGGATCTTCTATTAGCTAAAGCCATCT
The DNA here is from genome assembly GCF_000690835.1 of Fulmarus glacialis. Classification (NCBI taxonomy): domain Eukaryota; kingdom Metazoa; phylum Chordata; class Aves; order Procellariiformes; family Procellariidae; genus Fulmarus; species Fulmarus glacialis. The sequence goes on from NW_009198130.1 coordinate 4,213, forward strand.
AGATCTGGGAAAAAAGTCTCATTTTGTTTTAAACCTCCAAATTTTTACAGACACCCAAACTAAATATAATAAATTAAGGAGTAATAATTTTCTTAACACTCTTTTTTTTAGCTCTCATTATACCATTGATATAAGTCCAAACTTCCTACAGGCCTTTCTGGAAGTTCAGTACTCAATCTGATTAAATAACTGGATATGTTTATTTCCTCTTGATTTATTTATATGTTTTAGTAGCAAAATATTAATAAACAAACAAATGAATATGGTGAATTCAAATACACTATACTAATATATTGTGCTGGCTTTAGCTGGGATAGAGTTAATTTTCTTCATAGTAGCTAGTATGGGGCTATGTTTTGGACTTGTGCTGGAAACAGTGTTGATAACTCAGGGATGTTTTCGTTACTCTTGAGCAGTGCTTGCACAGAGTCAGGGCCTTTTCTGCTCCTCACACGACCCCACCAGCGAGTAGGCTGGGGGTGCACAAGGAGTTGGGAGGGGACACAGCTGGGACAGCTGACCCCAACCGACCAAAGGGATATGCCGTACCATATGACGTCATGCTCAGCATATGAAGCTGGGGGAAGAAGAAGGAAGGGGGGACATTCAGAGTGATGGAATTTGTCTTCCTAAGGAACCATCATGCATGATGGAGCCCTGCTTTCCTGGAAATGGCTGAACACCTGCCTGCCAATGGGAAGTAGTGAATGAATTTCTTGTTTTGCTTTGCTTGTGTGCGCGGCTTTTGCTTTCCCTATTAAACTGTCTTTATCTCAACCCATGAGTTTTCTCACTTTTACTCTTCTGATTCTCTCCCCCATCCCACCAGGGGGGAGTGAGCGAGCGGCTGTGTGGTGCTTAGTTGCTGGCTAGGGTTAAACCATGACATATATAAATATATAATTTAATTTGCAGAGTGAAATTCATAATGAAAAGTGCAAATAACAACACTGTTTACAAGTCTGTATTAACTTTTTAACTATTACCTTAAAATATGGTAATTGGGTGACTGTGTTTCAGAATATGTTTTTGGGAAAATGGGCTAATTAATATGCTGGAATTTAATGTTTGACTTTTGTCAATTCCCTAGACCTTGCAATTAGAAAGTTTCAAAATGGCTAATTACAGTGCATGCCTTCATCTGTGTTTGTCATGCATGTACAGATTTTTAACTTGTAATATGACGAAGTCTTCAGCAACCTCCCCCTTTCTGAAACTTTATGAAAGTTTTTACTGAAATCTTTTCCTTTCTCCTATACTATGACATTAATCTATGGAATTATGTCACTATAACAGCACAGATAATGTGCTTTAATGCTATACTTAATGAAGGAATGAACCAGTAGAGATTAAAGCATTAGAAAATGTAGCTGTTGACTGCCAGTATGATTAAAGCTAATTTTTTTTTTTTTCCTCAGAGTTAACAGAATGGTCTATGCCATGACAAAAAATAAGAGGTAATCAACCCCCAATTTTTTACTTTTTATTTCAGTTTTAATATGGTATGAGGAGAGTCTCCCAGTGGAAAGGGAACGGTGGAAAAGAAGTTTCATTTGGAGAATAAATATCTTTTTCTTTAACACTGAGACATGGTTTAAATTTGTCTTTAGTACACCTGGTCCCAAACACAGGCAATGCTGAAAAGATTATAGATTTAGCTAGAAGGAAGTCTAAACAGAAGGGGAAAGTGGTGCTTTCTTCCACCGTAGCAGTAAAAATAATCTGTGATAAAGTCAGCGAATGCTTAGTACACCTTATGGTTTATAGGACAATTAGTGCTCACTTAGTATTGGAAAAGCTTATCAATATTCAGGTATAGTACTGGATTGCTCAATCTACCACTTTTATCGGTGATCTGACTTTCATACAGACAATGCTAAATATATTTTTATCCCATCTTTACTGTTTGTCTAGAAAAAGTAAATTTCCTCTGGAATATTTTTGATCCATGTGCAGAGCTGATTGTATTTATGATGTCTGGCAGCATTCTGGAGGGTTTGCTGTGATGAAAAAAGTCAATTTTCTGGGAATTTTGTTTCTTACATTTTTAAAAGCCTTTATTACACAGCAGATTAGCAGCCAAGATGCAGAACTGGTACATTTACATTAGCTATTTAGGGTGCTAGAGGGGTTTTTCTACTTGTAGAATTGCCTTGCATTTATACATGCAATATTGTGAATATTGTGCAATATTCACCTGAGCACATCGCTGGTGATATTGAAGTGATTTCCCTCCTGGTGGAACCAAGACTGAAGCCACCTAACAGGGCTTCAGCTAAACGTGCCCACTTGAAATGAGGATGCAAGATCCTTCAGAACCTCTCTACACATGCACGGTGCTTATGGTTGGCAAGTGGCAATATATATGTGTCACAGCTGGTTAAGACATGAGGTGGGCTTGTGGTCCTGGAACCATAAGAGCAGCAAATTAAACCACGGTCTCTCGCTCTTTGAACTGAATCAGGTTGGTAAGGCAAAGGCATTCATTAACTGTTGTACTACAGCTAGCACAGATTTTGATGTTCAAGCTCAAAACAACCCATGAAATCTCCAGAAAAAGTCTTCCCAAAAACGTGATGCAAACAAAAATATTGACCTACTCTTTTAGAATACCTGGATAATTCTCCATACCTTGAACACTACAAAGGAAAACCAGAGCAAGTACAAAGAGCAAGACGTTTTTGCCAGCCAAGCTTCTTCATAAAATGAAGATGTACAGTAGCATCCACAATATAAATTAACTAGAATAGTCATCAAAACTTTTTAGATATCATGTCATTTGATGCCAGACATGGGAACTATGCAGAAGAAGCAGTTAAGATTTGGTTTTTTTCTAACTAATGATGTACTATACAAAAATCCATGAGTCTTCCGATGTTAGTGATGTTGTAGTGACAGGAAATATATAGAAAAAGGGAAAGAACACAATCCTGTGACTGAACTTCAGGAGCTGAAAGGCTGCACATATTTAGGCTTAAATAAAGCAAATGTACTGAGTTGCCATGAATGTGTTTCGCTGAACAACTTTGACAAGGCATATGACAAAGAGCTTATGCAATGATGTTTGCTGTATGCCTGCCTATTATCAGCCTCTCATTTTTATGAGCTGAACTGATTTACAGAGTTCAAGCTTCCATCACTTATGAATAGAATGGGTATGAGATGAACCATGCTGACAGCACTTCTCCTTAATAGACGATAAAAAGGGTGAATGTTGCCTAGTAAAATAACATCTCTTTCAGATGGGGTTAATTAGCTATCTTCATGATACCAATAAATGGTCTTCAAGAAGACTTTCTTAGGTTTCAAGGAAATATATGGAAATAAATATCTTTTTTTGTCATTTTTGTATAGAGAAAGCAATCAAAGGGGTTAAAGACTTGAAAATAGGTCTTCAATATTCCTCACTCTTCTTTGGAAATATTCAGCCTAACTTTAATAAATAACAAATGCATACCTTGTAATTAAACCCTAGTATGAAGTCACGTCATACCATAAGAGATGTAATTTCAAGACCAAGCAAGCCTTATTACAAGGTGCTAGGAAGCCAAAACTTCCAAGCATTGGTATTTCTCTATAAATGTGAAAAGCGTTTCTTGTTATCTTTCCTAATCTCCCACTTGCAGGTGGAACTGAAGAGGAAACTTAAAGAGCATGAAGTGGAATAACAGTATCTTCAGAAAAAATTATTGGTCAGCATTCAAAAAAGACACAGGGAAAGGTGGGACTGAAAAGGGAAGATTATGTTAGCTGCTGTCTGATCATTAATAGCACTTGTGAATCTAATCAGACCTTTAAATTATGTATGCAGAGGAGCAGAAATAACCCTACTCCATCTTCTTGTTTCCTCTGACCCACAGGTTTCATTATTGTTTTATCTGAACTGAGTGTTATGCACCTATCTCTGCTACCCGTGTTAAGGTCTTTGAATAGGAATGCTTGGCACAACAAAGGGAATGAGCTGGCTGTCAACAGGACATTAGAAATGTATGGCCTCTAGGTTTCTTATAAAAAACTCTTTACTAGTTCTGGGTTGTACAAGCAGAATGGGCAAGAAGTATTTTGATGGGGCACACAGAGGGCAGAAAAAGAGTTATTTTTTAACCTTAGCATCTGAGAAAAGATTGAAAGGAAGGAACAAAGCCAACTAACATCCATGAGGAACAAACAAAATCTTTTATGGCACTATCATCTGAAGTCACTGATACATATGTGGGAATGAATACCTGAACATCATCCATTGCAGATAGAAATTTATAAACAGCGAAGCAAGTGTAGTCTTGGTATTTTATACAAATTACTATAATCAAATTAACTAGCAAAATCAAGTCTCTGGTAGAAAGATTATCTGCAGGTCTATGGCTCCATACTAGATTATGCTATACACTTGTGTAAGAAGCTTTTCCTCTAAAAATTGCTAAACAGTTCACATGCATCACTGACTTTGCCATCTGATAAATGAATGAGGTAGGCAAGTACTAATCTAATTTGCAAATTTGGAAGAGGAGAAGCTAAGTGCCTCTCTCAATGTCATACAGTAAGTCTTGCTAGTAGTGTAAAGAATAGAAGCTACAACTTCTGACAGTTTCTTCGTTCTTTAAGTTTCAAACTACTACCTTTCATTCACCTCTCACCTGTTTGCAGGTGACAACAAAAGGAATGGTGCCACCATTAAGATTTTCCATTTCAATAACAATTTATTATTAGATAAATTTTTATTTTTAGCAGCTCCAAATTCCAGAATTTTTCATGTGGAAGAACAGGCTCCTCATTACAGATGAGCAGAATTTTTTCATAAGAGTGGGGCAGTATCTGCAATGATTAAGTAGTCTGTAACAGTCTGAGATAACGTGCAGAATCCAGCGGTCACATAGGTGCATCTTTGGACAAGGGAGGTGCACATTAATTCATGATGAATTAATTTGTACATGTTTTCTATGTTATTAGTATTTCCTAAAGAATAGCTATGTGACAACAGCAAACGCAGGATATTGTTTCTGTATCAGGTAGAGTAAAGCAAACCTTCTAAGTGTAGAAATAGTCTCTGATCAAGGGACACACATGCAGATGTTTAGTTTTTGGAACTGTCAGCTCAATTTGGTTCCAGAGGACAAGGGATGCCTTTACAAAACTTATTAAACCATATTACGAATTTGTGCAACCAATCATTGCTTTGAAGAAGGAAATTGTTACGATGAATTGTACTCTGCCATTGTGTAATCAATCACTGTGTAATTTCAAATAAGAAATCCTAAGCATTCAATTTCTCATTAGGATATCTTTTTGAAACGTAATCATGTATACGCAAGATTTGCCCTTCCATTACAGGTATGTGTCCCACAGTGGTACATGAAGTTCTTTATTTTGGATTTGAAAGCTTAGTGGAAAAATATAGTTGTAAGGACAGGAGTGTCATTGAGCTCACAGTGAAGATGCTGATTTTCATGTACAAGTTGATGCTGAAAAAAATTTTGTAAAAGTTTTATTTTTCTTTTGGACAAGAAATTTTCATATGGGCATAGGACAGCTGAGGGTTTCTTTTTTAATAATTATATTTACACAAGGATTTGGCAATACATCAAGTACAGGATATAAGCATTTAAGTATCTGGAGCATCTTAGTTCCCATGTCTTTAGAGTAGAATTCAAAATGCAAGCTTTCAAGTCCAAAGAAAGGGGTATTCATGATCTTTTGCTTTCAGGAAACTGCCCTAACAAGCAAACTATGGGATGTTCAAGGTAGGGGCAGCCTTTGTAATTTGATTCTGATGGCAATCTCTTGGTAAGTCTCTAGTCCTATTCTCAGGTTGGTTTGGGATTGTGATTGTTGGACTGTGGAAACCTAAATTACACCTGTGTCTGGTTCCATGCCCCTAAACCCCTCTTCATCTGGACCTTTCGGCTTTGCAACACTCTTTTTAACTCTTAGCCACGTTTTTTCACTCTTAGCCACTCTTGTATGTCAGAGAACCTGTGATCAGAAATCAAGAGATTAGGATCTCAGAATGATACAAGAAGAAGGTTCAACAAATCAGAAAAAAAACAGTATGCTGAGTACGCAAAAGCCTTAGATAGCCATGGGAAATACACAAGAGAGGATCTTTGCCTAATAAAATTAACTCAAAGTCTTTCTACAACACTACATGATGGATTTAGATATTTCTGCTAATAAATTAGCATTCTTAGAAAAAATTAATAGGGAAGTAAAAAAGGGAGAATCAAACATCTGCAAGAAATATTGGAAAATTAAAGAGGAAGAATTAAGGAGAATTACATGACTGGAATTATTCTACCAGCTCAGACTAGGAGGTGCTGGATCAGTCTGGGTGTATTCACATTTAGTGAGCAGACTGTAATTCAGAAGCCAGAAGTAAGATGGTATAATATGAAACCCTCTTTCGTTGACTTGATGTAGCCTATGCCTGATCTTAAGAAACTAAGTCTTAAGTAGATGAAGTACAAGTATGAAAGATGTAGAATCATAGAATCATACGATAGTTTGGAAGGGACCATTAAATGTCATGTAGGCCAACCCCCCTGCAATGAGCAGGGACATCTTCCACTAGATCAGGTTGCTCAGAGCCCCATCCAACCTGACCTTGAAAGTTTCCAGGGAAGGGGCATCTACCACCTCTCTGGGCAACCTGTGCCAGTGTTTCACCACCCTCATCGTAAAAAAGTTCTTCTTTATATCTAGTCTGAATCTACCCTCTTTTAGTTACCCTTGTCCTGTCACAACAGGCCCTGCTAAAAAGTCTGTCCCCATCTTTCTTATAAATCCCCTTTACATACTGAAAGGCCACAATAAGGTCTCCCTGAAGCCTTCTCTTCTCCAGGCTGAACAACCCCAACTCTCTCAGCCTGTCCTCATAAGAGAGGTGTTCCATGCCTCTGATCATTTTTGTGGCCCTCCTCTAGACCTGCTTCAACAGGTCCATGTCTTCCCTGCACTGAGGACCCCAGAGCTGGGGTGCCTTTCCATCTACAGTCTGGAGCTGATACTCTTGCACTGAACAGTCATCCGCTCTTCTCCTCTGTGATTTATGCCAGGTGCTGGTCTATCATTTTCTCTTCCAGAAGCCTGGCAGGCTTTCATTCTATGAGGGTGAATTTCAGTTCTGTAGAGCGTCATTTAACTTTGGAGTAGATAATAATGGAGTAACATGTCTGGATTATGCCTGTGTAAAAAAGAAATAATCTGGTTCCTAAAACTTCATACAAAGAATCTCTGTGGTGAAGCATCTGCTCTTAAATTCAAAACTTCTTTGAAGAAAATCTGTTCCAAGGGGGTATTGTTACCATATTAACACTGGACAAAATCTTACATCTCTGGAGCAAGGTTAGAATTGGAGGAGTGAACTGCCCAGCAACATGTTAGGTCATTTTGGTTTGAAGCTGTGTAGAGGACAAATCTTTTCATTAACATAAAATTGCCCTTAATAATCTTGATGGGAGGTTTTCTGGTTACTCAAGAAACAGAGATGGGAAAATAAAGAAGCTGAGTAAATGGAGTTTGAGTATAAGGTTATAATAAAAGATAAAGTTAATTCATCCAGTTTCAGGGTTAATTGTAAGGCTTCAGTACAGCTCTGAAGCTAATGGGCCAAATTATTTTTTAACGTGAGTAGAAATAAGTTTGAAAGAATATGAAAAGTAGTTGCTTCATCATCTACATGAGACTGGAGAGTAAGTCCAAATACATTACATAGAAAAATACTGTGTATAATTGAGATAAAAAGAGGAAAAAGAAGCACTTGCCCTGGGAAAACAGGGTTTCTTCCACGCTCAGGCTGTAAATTCAGTAATTTCCCAAACAACAAATTGTCTTTTTGCATCCTCCCCTCCCCCGAAGTTCAAGTTTAGAGCTGTGGTGATAAAATAGAAAGTAGTTTATTATGTACTGTTTTATTGACTGAGTGGTGAATGTGTTCTTAGCATTGTACAAACAAGTAAGAGGACACAGAGCTTACCCTAAGGACCTTGCAATGTAGGTCAGACACAAGCAAAATGGCTGAGGTACATTAAAAACTGACTGACAGCACATACCCAAGATGGTGAGGAAATTTTGGAATCTTTACAGAGATTAAGTTTGAAAGATTTTGCAGGGGGCGGGGGGGGT
>NW_009198131.1:0-3387 GCF_000690835.1 Fulmarus glacialis
CCGCGGTGGCTCACCCAGGAAGGGCAGGGTGCAGGCCCAGACCCCAGCAAACGTTACCTGGGAGGAAAAGAAGGAAGACGGGGAAAAACAAACAAGCAAGAAAAAGCTCTCCTGTCTGAACACCCTTGGACTTTGAGATGGAGGGAAACCAAAGATCGTGACCCTGCCAGGCTTCGTTAGAGAGACCCCATTTCCAGTGATTGAGCAAACTCCCAAGCGGGCTCAAAGCTTAGCTGAAAAACTATGTAAAGCACCTAAAGTCTCGGTACTTTGGGCCCCTACGTTGTTTTGGTGGATCTGAACTTTTACCAAAAGGAAAAAATGAAAAAGTGCTTGCGTTGCCAAGCCATCAGTGCAGTTCCAGTCAGTATGCATCATGTTGCTTTGCAAAGCGTAGCAGAAAATAAAGAAACGTCAGGGCTGGCCACAGACTTTTCCTACTGGCATGCTAGGAGGTGATGAAAGAGCTTCCCACTGCTTCTTCAGAGAAAATTACGCTATTCCCACAGCACTCCTCCTCATAACCGGAGCAATGCTTGTGACTAAGCAGCTCATGATAAACAAGACTCAAGAAGGTGGAGATAAATGTACTCAGGTGCCCAGTAAATATTTCAGAAATAATCCTAAAGATGTGTACAAAGTCAGAAAGGGATACAATTTTTAAAGCTGCATCGTTATGGAAAAACTAGTCTTAGGTACATATATTAAGCGTTCATTGATGTTGCTTCTGTGCTTCATGTTGTGTTAAATACCTGTGTGTGCAGACCTTTGTGACTCTTCTTATTAATCATCAAACACAGCAAAACTCATTTAAGCAAGTACGGTAGTATCAGAACTGTTTTTAAACGACAGTAGAAGTTGGGTTCGAGAACCTTTGTTCTCGCTAAGGACACAGCAAATAGTATTTCCAGTGAAGTCAACAAAACAACTCACATGAGCATGGATCCATCCCAGGGAATGGATTTATTTAAAAAAATGGAAGCATTTCTGCAGCTTGTAACTTACTTCAAGGCAGGAATTGTGTCTTCATAAATTTTTGTACAACACCTAATACATATCACGTAGTGTAATTAGTGCTATTGCAATAAAACTATAATTATTTTTTATTACCACCTCTTTTTTTTTGTTTGGCATTCTAATCCTTATCTGAAGCCAGTTTAAAAAGAAGGTAAACCTATTACGTTAACAGACTTAAACTAAACCCACATTATTATACTTGAGAAGAAAATCTGGTAATTGATTTATACGCAGTTCTCAGAACTAGACCTGGAAATACCAGAAAGCCGGGAGAAAGGCCATTTTCATTAGCTGTAGGTAGGATATAGAGAGAAGCAGAAATGCTTCGTTTTTCTACAAAATTCTTTTTCTACAAAAATCACCCTTTACTTTGGATTTCTCATTCCTGTTTTACAGATTCTGGAAATTTAGATTGATTTATGTGACCTTAAAAATGCTTCTGAAATTGGGAAAGCTTATACATTCCCAGTGTTCGAATTTTGAGGCCAACACCTTATTAATTTTTTCCTACCATCATTGAATTCCCCTGATTCTAAGGAAGGTACAGAAAGAAGATATGAGGAAGGGAGGAGGACAAGAAGGAATGGAAAAGAGGAGGGAAGGAGGAAAGAAAAAGAAAAAAAGAAAAAAGAAAGAAAAAGAAAAATAGAAAAAAGAAAAAGAAAAGATAAAAATAAAAAAGAAAAAGAGAAATAAGAAAAAGAAAAAGATGAAAGAAAAAGAGAAGAAGAGAAGAAGAGGAAGGGGAATGGGAAGGAAGGGAAGGGAAGGGGAAGGAGAAAAAAACAGAAAAGAAAAGAATAAAAGGAAAAAAGAAAATAAAGGATGAGAAAACAAAAAAGAGAAAAAGGAAATAAGAGAAAACAATATAAAAGTAAAAAGAAAAGGAAAAAAGAGAAAAAGAAAAAGGAAAGACAGAAATGAAAGAAAGAAAGGCAAAGAAAAAGAAAGAAAGAGGAGGAAGAAAAAGAGAGAAAAGAAACAAGAAGAGAAGCCAGTATTTCTTGCAGACCCTGAACCACTTTAGAGTGGGGAGGAGTCTAAGTAAAGTGCCAAACCGGGGCCATAGTCAGAAAAGCAGAAGTAAACTTGTGCTCAAGGTCTATTTTCTTCTCAAAGTTCAGTAGCAGCATAAAGTGCCTGTACAACATTTGAAAACTGCTGTGATCTAAGTGAGGTTAGATACATAACTGTGGTGATAGTTGCTCCTGAGGGGCCCATTCTCACAGTCCTTACTCATGTGAATTGTCCCTTTGATGCTAATAGGATTACTCTTGTAAATCAGGGATGCCGTATCAGCCCGATGCCCAGGGTTATACTGATCATGAAGGGCTTGATCTTGCAAACCTCATTCATGTGAGCAACCCTTTTTCATGACAATTTTCCCATTGACTTGAAGGACTATCCATATAGCCAGAGACAGTAGAATCAGGACACAAATTTAGGGTCAGCACAAAAGTAGGAATGAAGAGTTTTTCATTTAACCTCCAGCAAGGAATAGATACTCCCAAAGAAGGCCAGATAAGTGCAATCATTCTCTTTTGACTGCAGGGAAGGCGAGGGCGAGGCATGTATTGATCAACCTTGTTCCATCCCGTCTCCTTCTCTGGCTCCATTTATTCACCATAGTTAGAGTGGTAAAGAAGGCACCAACAATACATTTTCACCACACCTGAAGCTTCTGTTCACCACCCCCTTGCTAACATAAATTAGTTGTTTCCTCAAATAGCTCTTCTGTAAAATTGACAAATTATGCCTCCTGCATTAAATCAACCAATGATTTACAGAGTAAAAAAAATCATGAACACTAAGATTCAGTCCTTATTTTAACTTCAATTGTGAAATACTGTTTAAATGCTAAAAAGGAAAGCATTACAAAAATGTTCAGTATAATGGACCAGAGTCAGTTTTTGTGCTACTCCATTAAAACCTACACCCTCTGGTTAGAAAGCACTTTCACTATATCAAATGTTGACACCTATGTAATTTTGCTGTGATTCACATGCTTCTGCTTCAGAGGATCTCAAACTGCTGTCTGGTTTCTCTGGGGAACTGCTTCAAAAACAGCAAGAAAGGATCTTTCTTCAGCTAGGAACGTTTCCTGCTGGATATAGCTCAGTGAAGGCTTCTCTGGCATAAGCTGGCTTTTGGTTGAGCTTCTAAGTCCAAAATAGCTGTGTCCACCCATCCGTCTCTTTTATTCAGGCCACTGTTCAGTAGTGGATTTCAGGTTGGTTGAAGAATTCCAGTTGCTCACTTATGCAGCAGAAACAATAGTATATAATTGAAGTGACCAGTCACTGTGGGTGGTGATGAAAAAGCAGTGACAGTAGGTAAAAGGAGTCAATCATAGAATCATAGAATCATAGA
>NW_009198132.1:0-5103 GCF_000690835.1 Fulmarus glacialis
GAGCACGCCGGACTGGGAGCGCCAAAGGCAACTCCGCTTTGGTTGGCCAGCACACTTGCATAGACCAGCCTGGTATTCCCACGGAGTTCCTGAATTGCCGCTTTCTGCTGAAAACCGCGGTGGTGGTCGCTCCACCGGCAGACCTCCGCGAGCACCTGCAGCAACGCTTCCAACAGCGTACTAATGCAGCGCTACAGGGAGACGCACGCGTTCCGCAGTGTCACTCGGAGAGCTGCTCTGTTCAGCAAAACCCATGCACAGAGCTCCCCGGCCGCCACAGAGCCCCCGTGATGTAGAGCGGGGCTCTACGTGCAGACACCCCTCTGACTGCAGGAGCCATGTCGCTCACCGCCAGCGATGCCTGGAGTGAGTCCTTGTCCTGTCTCTGAGGTTTATAAGTACGACCAACAACGCAAACACTCCTGGAGACTCAACAGGGCTCGTTCACAGGGGACAGGCAGCTGCGCAGACAAAACATCCCTGTCCCCTCTATCAGCTACAGTAACACCAAACACCCCAACCCTTCAGACACAGTTGCCCAAAGAATGCCGGCTGCAGGCCTGGTTTCTGTGATGAGGCTATGTTTTTACCCTAATCATTCATGGGAAACTAACACTTCCTCTATTACAGTAACTTCACTGTGCATCTCCCACCTTGATTTGAAATTAATCTTGTCCTAAGTACAGGACCTCGAAACTACATCGGACTCCTTGCTGTGCTTCAAAAGGCGGATTAGAGACAGCATTGGCAGCATAACAATCCTTGCCTCCCTCCATCTCGGAGTGCAGGTAGGTCTGGGCACACCATCGTAAAACAAAACATGGTGCATCCTCTACACATTACTCCAAATCCTGAACACAATCACTGTGTCTCCCCTAGCTTTCACCTAGACCCACTTGTGCAGGGCCTGCTTGCCACAGAACAAAACTAATTTCATTAGTCTGTGCCCTTTCTAGCTTCATCCTCATTCAAGACATCACAGACAGTTTTGCATCAATGGAAATAATGACAGCGACAAGTTAGGGCTCTTAGCTGCTCACAAACAGCTTTACAAAATCCTGGTAGACAAGTCGGATGTCTTAGGCTCTGACATGCTTCAAATTGAAGCAGGAAATTCTAACTCAGCAAAGAGAATATATTATCATTATTTCTGCACAGTTCTTATGTTGTAAAAAATAGCTAGCCATAATTAACAAAAATTAAAAATTTCTGAAGATATTTCCATGAATATGATATAGTAATAAAATACTGTATAAGAAATGTTTACCTAAATCAACTGTGCTTGCCTCTGAATAGTTGCCTTATTTTATAGAAAGATGAAAATACATGTATTTTCACGTGAAAAGAAGGAATTGGAAAGCTACTTTGTCCTGTTCTAGTCTGGAGAAACACATTAACACCATCACATTACCATAACACATCAACAAAAAACCACCAGATCTTTTGCAGGCCTTTGTGGAGCCTTTTGGTATCAATTGCAGCATCCATACTAAATTTCCTCAAAAACACTGTATCCAGAAAGCTTTTTAGAAATTCTTGAAACATTATTTTTATTTAAAACGTTCTAGAAGCTGAAGCCTCCTGAAGTTATGCTGTACACGAAAGACGGCAGACAAAAGGGTGTCATTATTGACTGTAGGGACAATGCGCTTGCAGCTTTAATAGGCATTTTGAAGGTCATAGTATCATAGGAGAGGGACAAATACAAGGAGTTCACAAATATTTCAGCAGTAAGATTAGAAATTTGATGTTTTGTGGGATCTGGCTTTGTTTTCACGAAGTTTCAAAAGGGACAAAAGTTTCACTTCTCAGAGAGATTCCACGATAGCCAAAAATAGCACTAGTTATAAATACATTTTGTCTTTATCTGTTTTCTAAAATGAATGTAAAGCATTACAAAAAGCTCTTCATTTTCTGATGCTCTGAGTATCAATCAAAACAAAATTTCTGTAATACAGATTTCAAACCAAACTGATTAAAAGTCTTGCATGGCAGATTAAAGTAATCTGTAATCTCTTCATTCGCAGCTTTTCGCTACGTGCAATCAGTGTGTGATTGTCAAGTTACATACTTACACAAACGACAAGAGATGGACAAAGATAACCTGAATTTTACAGTTGACATGAAACCAAGCGTTCTGCCTGGATTTTTACGGTGAGTATCAGTGATGGACTCGGTATGATTACATATTTGCACGCAAAGCCAGAATCTCACATTTGCAGTACTGAGCATGGGTGCCTAGCCTTTCTGACACCAGATTACCCGTTTATTTCAGTCAAGATGAGGACTGCCTGCCGAAGTTGCTCCTCCACCAGGTTCTCTCCGCAAGTGGATTTTTCACATGCGCAGAACAGCAGCCCTCCACAAGCTTCCCAATCTCATTCTCTAGTGCCTAAATCTCCCCTGCCTGGAGTGGAAACATCCCGAACCCACCGCAGGGCTCACAGTCCCAATCTGGGGCAGGGCACCCGAACAGTAGAGAGGGCAACACTGTGTCACTTAGTGAATCTAGCCATCACACACATTTTCCAGCAATGTAATTTTATTGAACTCTATTGACTACATGAAGTTTTAAGCTAAGCAGTAAAGAGCTACGTCACCGAAGACGGACCTGCTTATGGTAACTACTATTCTTCCATCACCTTCTCAGGCAGAGATGGGAATTTATCTTTGTTATGGGCGCACTTACCTTATTCTGTTTCCTTCCCTCTGGAACATTCAGTAGCTGGCCTCAAGTGAGCTATTAACGTAAGCAATTTTATTGTCTTGATATATTGATATAAAGCAAAACTTGGAAAAGGTAATAATAAACACTTACATAAAATATATTATGACTATTGCTAAGTTATTCTACAAATCCGTATTACAACATACAACAAAGTTACTTGCAGTGTGGTTAAGTATTTGCTATTATCTACCTAAAGGCCATCACTGTCTCAAAGTTTTCTGGTTTGAACTTTGGAATATCACTAGAAATGGTTGAAGCATGCTTCAGAGAGACAAAGTACCTTCTTCCCTCTTCATTTATCATGTACTTGTGTTTGAGAAATACAGCACTTAGCCACCTCAGAGAGTTAGTTGCTCTAGCTTTTCTTTCTGAAAGAGTTTATTATCCTCAAACTCCTGAATCGTGATGTCCTTCTTGGGACTAACTAGCCGGATAGAACACAGGTACTTTTTCCTCGTTTTCTGTTGAATTCGTGCTCCCTATCCTTTCACTCTTTCTGTATTATCTTGCGTTTAATAAAAGGTATGCTTTCTTGTAATAACAAGTCAGATTTGGTCTGATTGTAGGTTGTATAATGTCTCATTAGCTTGGTCCTTTACCTCTCAGAGAGCACTTTTTCTTGTTTCTACACAAACATGAAAATATTAATGCTTTTATACATTAAGCTAGTAGCATAGCATCAAAATACTATGAAGAGCAAACATATTTAATAGCTAAGACGCTATAGCTCAGGTGGTTACTTTAGAACTGTTTTTACATAATGTTACATGAACTATTAGTTTAATACGTATGACTGCATGTACTGAAAAGCAGTGCGGTTTAAGCCCTTCAGGCCACGCGCATTCTGTGTGCATGTTTCCTCTTCCAGCAGCAGGATTTGGACAGAGAGGTCACTTCTCTCTTTTTGGTCATTGCTATTACTACATGAAACACTATTGTTCAGAGCAGTTAAAACATCAGAAGTGGCACCAGCTCACCTCTTCTTTCTCTTCTGCTGCCTCCGTTAACAAAGATCTATTATTTGGCATTAGAAAAATTTACAAGATCCACATAAAGAAGTTAATCTGCTGCCAGGCCTTTGAATGTCATTACAAAATCTAATGTGTACACTGAGGTGGCGTAGGATAAGAATGGAGATACTAATTTACTTGCAATGCACTGCACCGTTCACAGCATCTACAATTTTATGTACCAAATCGTAACATTAATTCCATTGGTCACTGGAGTTCCTCAGCAGCTACATGTACTACTTGAAGCATCACTCGTGTAGTTTTGGAAAGTTATGAAGGGTATTCACATTTTGGTTTTGGACTGCAGTTATTTTAACACGAGTCATTTTTTTCCCAAATAGATTTTAACATCTCTTTCTGTATTACCACTCCTCTACAACATTGTTCTCTTACCGGAACTTTCTTCCACAGGTTATTTTTAGGGCATTTAAGTGGGTCAGATGTAAGCATGTGGAAACCTGTTTGCTCATTTTGGAAACAAAAGTTACAGGCTGTAGCGTTTTCCTTCTGGCCTGGTAAGCACGGCCTCACCTGGCATAGCAGTGGTAGGACCCTGACGCGCCAACACTGAGTTTGAGAAGCTGGGGAATCATTACTAATGAATAAGAATTTACCTAAGCAAAAATTCAGGGTTTTTTAGTTAGTTTAAAAGGATAGTTGTGACAAACTGAACTGCAATTCATAATGAAGGGGCTGCCTGTCTTTGGATGGATACTTAATACTGCAGTCCAGCACTACGGTCTCTACGTTGGAAGAACTGGTAGGAACCCCTACCATGACCCAGAGGGGGTTAGTTAGTAGCCATACACTGTAAATTTGCTCTCCCCTGCACTTTCCTGTTCCTGTCAGCAGCGGTGGTTGCTAACCATCTTACAAGGCAGCAGTCTACAGCATACAAACTGCAGTCAACAAAGCAGAACAGGGAAAAAACCTTTCTACAGCTTTCACGGCTTCTCTATGCGCTTGGTATTTGTCTCAAAATTTAGCTATTCATGTAAGAAATGTGATTTACTTATTTCGCAACCTATAACTAGTCAGTAAAACTCACCGTGATGGTAAAATAGTGAGGCAAAAGTAGCATGTGAATGTGAAGCTACTAGTTAGCTTCAGCGTAAAAGGCCCGCGCCAAGTGCCAAGAAATGTGCTCCTGCTTTAGAACGGTGACACCGACCGCTTAAAAAATGCAGAAAACCACCTCAAAATAAATGAAGTACTGCTGTACCTGATAAAGCTAAAGCCTTTTTAGTTTCAAGTAATCCGATTTCCAAAGGATTCAGTAAATGAGGCACCGGGGCTACGCGCAGATTTTAAAACCGAACACACAACCCCTTTCACGTTTCCACCTGCTGAAGCCAGGTCAGCGCG
>NW_009198133.1:0-7064 GCF_000690835.1 Fulmarus glacialis
CAGTCCCCAAGCAGCAATCGCTGCTCCCCGGCCAACTGCCCCTAGTTTATGTACTGAGCATGACATCATATGGTATGGAATATCCCTTTGGCCAGTTTGGGTCAGCTGTCCTGGCTATGCTCTCTCCCAGCTTCTTGTGCGCCTCCTCGCTGGCAGAGCATGGGAAGCTGAAGTGTCCTTGACTAGTGTAAGCACTGCTTAGCAACAACTAAAATATCAGTGTGTTATCAACATTATTCTCATGCTAAATCCAAAACACAGCACTACACCAGCTACTAGGAAGAAAATTAACTCTATCCCAGCCAAAATCAGGACACCTACTTTAACAATAAACACCAATAAGGCCACTCATTTTTAAGTTAAGTGCATGCTTAAACGCTTTGCTGAATCAAGGTCAGCATGCTCAAAACTTGGAAGGATCAAGTCTAAAGTTTGGCTTTACATTTGAAGGAATAGCTCCAAGAGTATTTTTCTAACCTCCCAATCTAATCCTAGGAATGTCTGTTTTACCAGACATGGCATATCATAAAGGTTTTATGATGATTATTTTGGAATGACCTGCACTCTCTGTTTCCTGATTTTGCTCCGGAGAAGTAATGTTCCCATCGTAGGCTTGTGCCAAGAAGCCATGCCATCACCCAGCCGGCTCTCCAGCCAGCACTGTCTAAGTTGATAAACAGACTGAGTGGCAGGCTAATGACTTCAAAGCATCTGGTGAAGGTGGCCTGTTTCACTGCTACATTCTCAAGCAGGTGAAATAGAACAATTAAAAAGAAAGTTAATGTATCTACTAAAATGCTAAATTTAAAGCTTGGAAACTTTCCTATCTGCTTCCTTCCATTTAAAAACACAGTGAGTTAACTAGGCCTGACTCTTTGGCAGTGGTCCATTTAAATGGCACAGATTTGCCTACCTAACAAAGCCCTTTTGTTTGTTACAGCTGTGAAACTTTGGTGCACTGTAACTTTTCACGTTTCCCAGGTTACCTTGGCACCAAACTGTGACTAAATGCCTGCAAAAGATTTTTAACTCTAGCTTTGGAGGAATATAATATCCACAAGGAAGAATTATGGCTTTCAGTAAGTGCCCCATGATAGCAAGAACAATGCTGAAAATCAGCTGTGCTTCAAATGTTCACGAAGCTTCTGGAAGACCTGTGGCTTAATAGAGAACTCCATTCTCTGCTCTGCTCTGTTACAGGCTGCATCACGCTTGTCTTTTCTTCTGTTCCCCTTCATCACGTTATACCTGTTCAGCTCTATCATCTGATGGAAACGGAGGAAGGGGCTGTGGCATATCTTTGCAAAAGAATTAATTGTAAGGACCTCCTGTATTTGAAGAAACTTTAAATTCCAGAGCTGATTTCCTGCTCTGTGGGAAGAAATGGATCCCTTGTCATTGATTCCACGAGGGCAGGAAGCAATTCCAAGCACATACACGTATAGTGTTATTAAGACACCTTAAAGTAAAACAGAATATAACTTAACTAACGTAGCTACTCTGGGGAAATTTCCTTCCCATTTTTCTGTGGCTGCAGAAGGTCCCAGATGGATAAAATGGGAGTAAGTCTCTGTCACACAGATTAAATGGGTAGGAAACACTTGCAAGTGCTGGAGCATTGGTCTATAGTAAAGTTCCAGAATCTCCCTCTGTGCCTTCTGCAGTAGGGAATAACAATCAGGAGGGGTTTTTTTATTTCCAACAGCTGTAATAAAAGGGCTTGAGAAGTTATTGCATGACTACCTGCAGACAGACCTAAATATGAGGCAGTTCCAATCTAGAAGGTAAACATGGATGCACTATACTCAACCAAAGATACACCTAGTGTGACATACACCCTTATCAGCACGGTTTTCGGAATGTTTTTTTCCCTGAGACATTCATGGTCTTTTCCTGAGATATTTAAGACATCCTAGGGCAACAGCTCACTGTCAGTGAACCCCAAATGAATAATACATTCATTGTAACATCACATCTGAGAGAAATAAAAATTGGACAAAGACCAGGAAGAGCACATAGATGACTACAGTTATGTACCATTCAAAAAACAATTTGACAAGGCATGAGAAGGTATAGGATTTAGTAGACAGCAATATGATAGGTAAAATACTCACAAATATCATTCTATCATGCTTAATGTATGAGTTATTCCCCTCTAGAGTGAATGCAACTGAAATAACAAATCCTGATAACTTTTCCTTGTCCATGCTCTATGTAAACCTTAAAACATCACCATAACGCTGCATTTTTTAAATTATTTTTTTTAATTTGTTATTATTACCACAGCACCCAGTCCATGTCATAAACCAGGTTCCCAATATATTAACCATCTACACTATGCAGGAAAACAAACAGTCCCTGCCTGAAAGGACTAACAGCATAATTAAATAAATTTATGGAAAAGTCAGGCCCAAAGAAGCTACAAATCCTGTCTACAGTCAATGAGAGAGGCTGTGGCAGAAGCCATCGGAGAATTCTAGGATGAAATCTGGCATCACTGGAGTCAGTTGCAAAACTCTCACTATCTTCAGTGAAACCAGGACTGAAAACATATGTTTCTGCTTCATAGCCCTTTGCTCAGATAACTCAAACCTGGCATTTCATAAGTTTTCTTATTTCTACTCCTTGTTCTTTTGCACCAAACATATTTTTCCTGTAACTTCTGTTTATGAACTGATACTTTTATAATATAATTAGGATAGAACTATCTGTAATTCTATTAATCTCTGTCCAAGTGTTCACTAGTTAAAGTATGAAATCTTCCACAAGGATATATCCAAAATTTACACTGCAAGGTTTTTTCACAATATGTCTTGCTTTGAAATGCTATTTCAATGCTTCTTGTACTTTATCCTGCATTTCTACTGGTGCATTTAATAAGACTTGACTTTCAGATTTAAGTTTCTTCTTTAAAATAAGGAGAATTAGTGCACTTGGGATATAGAACACTCCACGTAATATTGCTGGCAGGCCAAGATAGAGCCACCTGAAATAAAGGATGAGCTTCATTAAATATATCATTCATGAAAAAATAGCAAAACTATTCAGCATACATTGTTTTGTGACAATTGCCCAGCCGCTCTAAAGCTTGTGGCCTGATCCTTTTGGATCTCACAGAAGATGAATCAACATGAGAATGGAGAATATGTCAGTGTCAGCAAAATGGCTATTTACATTACCCAACTTCAGGCAACTAATTTAGCCAGCGAAGTTAGCCACCTGGTACCCTTATGGCTTTCTCCACAGGGGAAAGAGAGCGCCCTGAAAAGGAGAGCTCAGACCTCCTGAGTAAAAAACTCTTGGGTATTCAAGAGCTAGCATTCTTCTTCCAAATCAACCTCAACACAGTATTAAAAGGAATCAGCCTGAGGTCATTAGTTCAACAAGACTTTTCTTCAAAATTCCCACAGTGCTCCTTGAAGGACTACAAATGCATGAAGCATAGTATGCTGGGCCAATTTCCAACTTGGGTAACTATATCCTCTCTATACATTTCTCCTATATTTTAATTCAAGTACTATTTCAACCATTTTCTGTTCAAAGATATTGCATAGTCAGCCATTAAACATCTGACATTTTTCCCGCAAGGGCCTACTGCTTTAATTTTTTTATCAGAATTCCATGGTTTAAGGTCTGTTCTCATAAAAGGTCATTAGTGAATGTAATCATGGCACCAGAACATTTCTGTTCAAAGTCTGCTCCAATGTCTGTGGCAAAGGTTGCACTTGACAAATAAAGCCAATGCCAAAGAAAAGTGTTGTGTCAAATCTCTAACACAGGAACAGTTTGTCTACTAGGAAAAGACAAAGAGCGAACAATTATATCTCCATGCATGTAATAATACAGTAAGAGGGAGAAATTTTTAAAAAGTAGAAAATATACCTGTATGTGACAATGTCGTACATCCTACATGCACCTTCTCCACTGCAAGTCATATTACCCCACTTCAAGCAAGTGGTATCTATCAAAGCTCCAAAATAAATGTGAGATGGAATTCCAGCTAAAAAGAATATTAGCAACGTTTTTGTGAACAGCGTATTTTTTCTGATTAGCAGATACACTATAGAACCTATGCTGTTTCTCACCTACTCCATCTGTCCTGTCCTCTTGCAGCATGAACCATGTTCTCTGTATTTCTTACGTTCTCTCTTCTTCCTTATCCACTTACCTTCAACCAAAGATTTTATTTCCTGTTGCCTGTTTAACAATACATACATGCCACAACACAGACTGTGATTCCTATTCAAAACTCAACATTTTCTCTCATAGGTGAGAGAGTGAGTGTTGTTTTGATAAACACAATGTAAAATGTAATGTAAATGTAAATGTAAAATGGAATGTAAAATGGCTTTCAGATGAAAGACAGACGTAGTCAGCCTACTACCCAGTATAAATAAATGCAAACTGAAAGCTGTTCTAATTTGTCATGCTGCCTAGATCTGTAAAAAAACCCAAATTCTTCCTGATCAAAGGCACTCTGTAGAAGCACACTCCTGTGCCATGCCCATAGCCCTGATGTGATTCTTATCTAACTCTAGATCAGACCTAACTGTGCTTCTGAAATGTGTTAGAGCTTTTCTTACCAAATACTCTTGAAGCTAGTCCATGGATACCCAAGCCAAATGACTTTTCTTCAGGCTTTAGAGACCTGTATGGTAATTACATTGTACACCAATTAGTGGAGGTGACATTAATAAGAAATGTTTACCTCTGTTTTTTTTTTTTTTAAATCGGACTCTTCATCACATTAGGCCCAAACTATTCTAATTAGAGCACTGGAAAAAGTTAATTATCCTCATTAGGTGACATTTACTGAAGTTCCTTAACTAAGACTGCCAAATCACAAAAGGAAAAGCTATTGCCCCGGTATCATCCACTTGGACTGAGGCCAGCAAAGTGCAAGATAGTGGTGCCTTAATCAACATCATGTTGATGTGATCAATAAACACGTGGGTATCATACAGCTGTCAGTATCTCAGTGCACTGACTCAGCAGTCCTACATTAATTCAGGATACACCTGACAGCCAGAAGCGACAACAGGTTATAAAGCTGACATGACACTAAACCCTAACACAGCACAGAAATTACATAAGATCTTTCTATTCTTCCATCCTCTATACACAAACTAACACACTTCTAATTCCTGGGAGTGTTTGACCTCAGAATAAAAAGTCCAGTAGGTTTCTTAAGATAAGGACGTTTTACTGTACCTTATTAAGACCATGTACCCAAGCAGGGCTGCTAAGGAAAAAATGAAGCTGCAGACTAATGACAGTATTAAAAAATAATGAAGCATCTTGTCACAGTTTTCTTCTCCATTACACTGGCCCAGAATTGCAGAGACATTTTGAGATGAAAACCCTGAGGCTGCAATACAGGTGCAGTTTTCAAATACTTGTCAAAAGAGTATTTTAATCACACAGACTTGTCAAAACACACACACTGAGTGTGAAACTCGCACAGTTGGCACCTAGTTCACTCTCTCCTGCACTTGAGTATGTTACACATATGCAGCACTGCACTGCGGCCTCTCTCCCAATCTGCCAGGCACAGGTCCAACCATCACCTGTATGTGGCATATGGGGTTAAAGAGCGGGAGGGAGCTATGGTCCTCTTATGCAGCTGGCATTATGCTTCCTCAAGGAGGCCAAGATCAAGAGAGCCCTCATATTTCCAAGTACAGCCTGGTTACATGGTCTTTCCAGTGCCAATAGATCTGACCCTCTTTTTCATAACCTAGTGTGTGGTCTTTCATATGCCCGAAGAGAAGAAACCAGAGATGTTTGATTGAGGCTGGGTTGCAATATTCTCACTCAAACACTTGCTTCTACTGAAATCATTGAGCCTATTGCCAGAATAAGGGCTCTCAAACGTCAGCCAAGGTGAACAAGGGTATCAGTGTCTGGCCCTTACTATCCTCTAATACTTCTTTAAAATATTTGTAAAGTACAGAGGCTTTCTAAAATCTGTATGATTTGGGTTTTTATAGAACTCATTATTTTTGTTTGTTTTCAGTCTAATTAGATTTTTTTAAAATGGAAAATTATTAATTAAGATAATATGTTATTAATTAAGATAATAAAAGTTCGATAATACCCGGTTACTTGTTTAAATCTACAGGGTAAAAGAGATTATTAAGTTTATGCTATAGAATTCCATTTTGGCTGAAATGTTCTTGTGCACTCAGGTTTCCAACTGGCAATACCTTGAGAATAATTTCTCAGTCCATTTTGAGCATTTAAGATTCCTTCAATTATTAGAAGAAAAGGAGGCTTCTTCATTATATACTTTGATTTAAACTTTAACTAATTTTCATATTCAGTTTGGAATTTCTGCTGCCACTCAATGAATTTGTCCAACTCTATTTATCACCTTATATATCCAATTAAATGTACACATATGGATATTTCCCACCCTATATTGATATGGATATTTCCCACCTACTATATTTCATAGTTACAGCACAATAAAATGTATGCTTTACCACACTTTTTCCTGTTCCTCTTGAAGCTTTACACCCAGCAAGACAAGGTGACACACATGTGATTCCATTGTTCCCACAAACAGGGTCCCATATTTTAAGTGGGCAATCATAATTCTTGTTGCAGCCAGCAAGTAGAGTATTTTCTGCATATGAAACTTGCTCTATTCTGAAATACATTTAGAAGATGAATAACTATTTCAGTAATGAAATACCTACAGCAACCCTTTGTAATGGTTAAGATTCTATTCGAGCTCAAGTGTTGATCCAGGACACAATCCTACATGCTCCTAACCTGGCGTCATGCCTTTCTATCTTTCTGCAGAATGTTACATTACGTTATATTACATTACGTTATATTAATATTATTAATTCATAGTTAGGTATGCATACCTTGCAGCATTTTTCTCATCTATGGCATGTATGTACTTGATTGTCTATAAGCGTTACATATACGTGCATGTGCATTTTACAGACACGCAACACCTCCCAATGATTAATGGCAGGCTTCAAATGAAGAAACTGCAGATAAAATACCCTCTGATAACTTTATAGCAATCATAGAATCATAGAATAGCTTGG
>NW_009198134.1:0-3546 GCF_000690835.1 Fulmarus glacialis
TGCCAGCGCCCGCGGCGGCTCGAGGGGTTCGAGCCACATCCACCCACTGCACGATTAACTTGTTAGGTGGGAGTTCATTTTAATATAAATAGAAAAAAAGGAACTTACTCCCACTAGTTGCTTTGGATTAACCTTTTGACTGTACTCTCAAACACTGCCTTTGTGATTATCTGAGCAAATTGACACAGGTAGGGGTGCAGCAAGGATGAGTTCCTGTAGGTTTGTATTGTTTATTCTTCTACTTTCTCATATTTAAAATTTGAATCTGCAATTTTGGAGGATTTTAACTTTGCAAGAGTCAGTCAGTTGCTATTCTCTATGTAAATTTGCACAGCTCATGCAATCCATGAAGTTAGGAATACCACTACTTTGAAAGAACGAAAAAAGCGGGGAGGGAGGAGGGAAAGAAAAAAGCAGTTGGAGGCTGCAGTAACAAAGAACTCGTCTTTAGGACTTCACGCAGCTGAAGAGGAGGTAGCGGGGACCTCCTTTACCATTAACGTTACTAAACTATTTTAACACTAAAGGCAATCTGTCATTTTGAGTAAATTCTCTTCTGCTTCTATAAACACAGCCGTAATCAATTAAAGACCTACTTGTGAAGGAGCTATTGTGTGCAGTTCCATTCAGACATTGCTGAGTTGTCTTTTAGGCAGCCTGTGGGGAAACACTGGTAAGGTGATGGGAAAGTTCAAAGTGCCTAACTTTTCAATGTGGATTTTGTTATTGAGACTTTTTTCTCCCTCTTTTTTTCCATATTGGTTATCATAGCCAGGGTGAAAAATGGGTGATATCTCTATATGCATTTAACATTTATAACATGTTCTGCTTGGGAGGTTCTGCAAATACTTTAAATGATTCTCTGATGTAATTCCTTGGGGGACTTATGCATGGCAGCAAATCAATTACTAATTTGAAAGCACTGAAAGAACAAACAAACCCTATAAAAACTATACATACATGTATACATAGTTATAATTGTGCACATGGGCTTCGTTCCTAACACGTTAGATGCCAGTCCAATGCAATTTTGTGCAGTGAAATATAATCTAATTTACAGTAGTGTGAAGATGAGAATTTGTCTGACACAAGCCCTTCAAAAAGTCAGAGGTCGATTTCATACTGAAAGAAACAGTCAAATAGATCATTCCAATGACTCAAATTAGTTTATTTTTTTATTATCTTTCTATTGCACTTGATCACCTGTGCCTTCAGACTCCATGAATGTTACCCATCTTTGCTGAAGCAACAGAAATAAACAAGTAAACTTGAACTTAACCTTGGTTATTTTATTCTCTCTCATTTTTCTCAATGAAGGAAAAGGTAAGGTTAAACAGAAAAGTGTGTATAATGAGACCAAATTCTTACTCTTGTTTTATTAACTTTTTTCACCCTGAACTTTGGCATGGATTTTAGGGACATGAGTGAGGACAGAAAAACTGAAATACAAATGGAGTTTAAAATTTTCCCCATTTCTTTGCATTTGCATTAAAAAGAAATATAATGAAATTTTAAGAATAGGCCCTATAAAAAAAAAAAAAAAGAGTAGAGATTTAGAGATACTCATGGAAAGAAAATAAAAGAACAGGCAGATTATACCTGTAGAATCTGGATTTCATTGGGCTTTTTGATGTATTTACTTTTAGATCCATTGTCAAGCTTCACTGCATAGTCAGGTAGGGGTAAGAGCCTCACAGAAAAATATATTTGTATCACTCTCTGGAAATTCATAAACACACTGCCTGGGGACTCAAGAATGATAGTGCCTTATTCCAAGGAAAGTCACTTAAAATTATGATTAGGCCAAGCAGTCTTTTGACATGGTGTAAATTATTTTGAAGGCATGGTGAAAAAAAGAAGGAAAGCGTGAAGATCATAAAGAAATTATCTTCCTTAAAAATGTAGTGAAAAATCATAGATTATGACAAATGTACTTCTCTTGTAGTGCCTTAGCATTTACCAGTTAAAAGGAAAATGAACAGTAGCTTTTTCTAGGGCACTCGGGGCAAACTGAAACTCGGTCGTGTGCTATACTAGTGCTCGCCAGCAAACTTTCTAAACTTCATTTTTCTTTGAATGACAGCTTTTTGGAAGTTATACAGGAGAGCCTTGGTGCATATACCAGGCACTTTGTAGATGAGTCAGGACACCTTAACTAAATCCATTCATTACCCTGTCCCCATTGGGACAGGCAAGAGCTGCCAATTTGATGTTGGTAACGTGGATGCTGCATTAGGGAATTGGCTAAGCCTGCCAGAATTCATTCCTGAACTTTAGCAGCCACAAAAGAGTATTTCTCTGTCGTCTGTAATTGATTCAGAGCCAGGTCCCAGAAGGACAAGCTTCCTTTTGTGTGCCATCTATACCAGGGTCTAAGGACACACAGTGCTACAATATTTTTTTTTTTTTCAGCTAGATCACAGGAAACATCTTTAAAAAGAAAAGAAATAAAATCCAAAATGTCATAAGTTATACTCCTGAGCTTTCTAAGATACATTATTTATTAGCTTTATTATTACATTCTGGTCCACACTTTCAGAAAACAGTCACACTCAGTTTATTATAATCTGAGTATTTAATGTCAATAGAGTGTTACCGTTTGGAGATTAAATGAGGTCTGAAACCAAAACAGAGAAGAAATGTATTTGTACAAAAAATAAAATTTCCAGTGCTTCGGCTCACTGAGCACAGTACTTATTATCATCAGTTCATATTCAGGTCAGATTCCTCCTTCCTTTGAAAAACAGGTTAAAAAACCCTTGGAAGACTTCTCCTATCTTTCCCTTACCCATCTGGTTACAAATTTACTAATATTGTTCATCATTACTTTGTGTTTCATATTTGCATGTTCCGCATCAACTGTGCAATGCATTAAAGATTTCATGACAGTAGATCAAGTACTCCTAATAAAAATTATGAAAAGTTATACACCGTATTAGCATCATCAATCCATCCTGGCAACATTCTCAACTCATTCTGTAGAAAACATCCCAGAAATTTAACAAGTAGGACTCTTAGATAGTAAAACTGTTGGCCAGTCCAAGTATATTCTTGTAAAAGTGGTTTGCCTGTGTGCTTGTGTTTCAAATGGTTTTAAAAATACCACAGTATTCTCACAGCTTCTATTCCCAGTTTTCACCCTAGAAGTGACTTTTAATTTGTTGAAGCAGGCATCATCTGTCTGACCTTGAATACATTCACTGTATCTTTTCCTTGTATTCAAGCACAAGCATATTTTATTAGAAATGTTTTTCAAAATGCTCATTAAACATACAGGCTTATTCACATGAAAGCACACAAGTGCTATAAATGCTTAGGATAGAGCCAAGAACAGAGAAACCTGTGTGTGGAGGGCTAATCATAGTTCAAACCCAATGGTTTTAGTGGTGAGGCCTTCCTTCTCCTTCCCACCCACTCAGCAGGGGTAAGCAAAAGAACCCAGAAAGGGTGAGGCCCAGTCACTATGAATGTTCAGATGTTTAATGAATGTGCCATAGCTTTCACCTACTAACTGCAAGGCCTTCTCAAGCAGACTCCAAATTCCTG
>NW_009198134.1:3565-29466 GCF_000690835.1 Fulmarus glacialis
CATTCCTGGGAAACAATGGCCCTTTTCAAGTCGTCTCTGAAATTTCACAGGTGAAGGGAACAGGGCAGTCATTTGATCCCATCCACAAGGAGCCTGTTAGCATTTTAAAAAGTGAAGACAAAGTCTATCATGGAAGCACTGGCAAAACTGGTTAGTGACAGAAAAAGTCAATCTAGACCCACAGCTCAGGAGACCCCTGTGAAGCATAAATCATTTGTCTTTTACCTCATGCTACAACTTCTTTCTCAAATTTTTTCAAGCATGGGCTACACAGCCCACAGAGCTCAGGAGACAGGTCTCTAAGTTTTATCACATGCTTTCGAACAGCAGCTTTTATGCTTCCGTTAGCCAGAACGTGACTTTGAGAAAGTATAAATTAAAGGAAGCCATTGTCAGCATATAGCATTGTGTATGGAGAACACTTATAGGTAATACATGCACTCAGGCTTTTGAAACATTCTTTAGCGGCCTTATTTCAGAAAGACAAGCATATCACAGCAATTCCAATGGATTGGTTATAACAACATTATCAAATTCATTAGAAAACATTCAGAAGTATATTCAGAAAACTTCGGAATGGGATGCTATGAGTGCTACCTGTGCATTGATAACACAACGCACTCAGAGCATAAAAAGATTGGATTTGCAGACCCCCCCTTACTCCAAACACCCAAATATGATATTCTGAAGGGACACAAGGGCTCTCAGTTCCATGAAGAGAACTGCAGAATGACAGAAGCCTCCCAGCTGATTTGAGGGATAGGAGGTAAATATTCAGAATTAGCAGTTCTTAAGCTGGAATGTGTCACCAATTCATGTTATAGGCGATTATTTTCTTCCCATAGTTTAAAATAAAAACAACAAAAACACACTTTCATTTAGTAATTGTTATATTGAGAAGTATTTACCTCTAAAATTCAGAGAACTTATGCACGCTCTGTCTACAGCATGTTATAGGGAATATTATGTTTATTGATCTTTTTTAGGAGAACTTGAAGGTTACTTGAATACTGCAACTCATTAAAGAGTTCAAATTTGAACTACTTTCTGAGAGCAAACCTGGGTGAATTAACCAGGTCATTTGATAAACAAAAGTACCAGCAAGGGGGCAATGTACATGCTTGAGACAAGCTAAATAATGACTGACTAGCAAGTAAGAGACCAATATTTCATACATGCCTCTGACCTAACTTATCCAGGCAGGGGAAAGTTGCCTTGGTTTTATTCAACGTTTATTTTGAAACAGCTATTTCCTAGTATTACAAGGGGAAACTTGCTTCAGTGTTTCCTTCACTTTCTGTCTTTGTACCATAATGAAGACTAGTGTTTCATCGCTTTCCTCCCATAAAAAATCCAACTTACTGCCAGAGAACAGATTCTTGTCTAACGTTTTTTGTGAGAACCAATGAAGAAACCCATTTTCTCAAGTGTAAAGAAAAGTGAAAAACAATTAGCTTAACTAAAAGCCATTTTAACACTATGCCCAACCCGCATTTCCATCTTGAGTCCAAATTTTGCTCTTCGACAAAATGAAGGTCTACCTCTTCATTTTTCCGGTCCGTGTCATTAAGAGAATAATTCCCTTTTCTCCTCAGGAAAAAGTCAAGTTCATAGGTAAGCCGATCAAGGAATAGTTAAAGAGAAAATTTGTGGCGGTTCATGTGACTAAGATGAGAAGCCATTACCTTGTGTAACCTATAGGAATTAAAAGCAGTTTTGTACTTAACATGCGGAGGATATTTTCCCATTTTAAGTCCATCTTGGTTTTACAACATAACTGTTTATAGCCATTTCACTGAGATGCTCAGGCCAAAGTGGACTGTAACCACTGAGAAGAATTTCTGAAGGGAAGCAAAACTTCTGTAAGTTACTCTTTCCTATTTCCATCCTTCATTTCCTCTTCTCTCACAGCATATGGCCTTTTTTGATTCTTTTAGGCAAAATCACTGGGGCAGAGATGTTCGTTGATGCTCATTGCTATGTAAAGAATATACTTTTCAGTAAACATGAGATGGGCATACTGCCCTACCTCAGGCCTGATAGTACAGATTAGAATATTGCTAGGCCTATGCTGCAAATTCTCAGCAGTTAGTTTTGCTGTTGTGAGGATACCAGCAACACCATCAGTGGTGCTTATGTTACTGTTGCTGAATACCTGGATAATTATTATATTTGGTCTTGTATTCCTTCAGCTCTTCCCAGCATACTTTGCCATTGCTGGAAAAATATATCTAACTTCCTGCCTAATTTCTTGGACACCAAAAAGCTGAAAATCATACCCCGGGTTTCTTTCCCCATTATTGACAGCTGCCTCCACATCATTAGGCTTAGCAGCAGCATACACAGGAGGAGGCCCTCAGAGAGACAGTCAGTGCGAGCAGGGTGAAGCATGGAGGGAAGCTGCCAAGGAATTGCTTCTTGGGTGAACAGGGAACAAGGGAGCTCTGGAATGTGCTCACAGGACTTGTGCTGAGGTGCTTTCCAAGGAAAGTGGGTCAGTCATGCCACCCTCACAAAGACTGATACAGTCTCCCGCAGGGAGAAGATTGTTTTACACGGGTGCTCCACCCATACTGGCAGAGAAACAGGGCTTATTGGCACAGGGAAGCACTAGTTGGTGGTCAGCTCTCCTTGGGGCAAGTCTGACTGAAAAGGCTGGAAGCACTTGCAGAGGTATGTGAGGCAAAGAATGATGTTAGAATACTGATTTTTTTTGTTGTTGTTGTTACAGAATTGAATTTAGTAACTACGATATTGGGTAACACGAAGGGCTTTAGAATGACCTGAATAGCTCTTTTGGCAGCCTTGGTCTTGCTTTACCACAAGAAATCCTCAAGATCTTTTCATCATTGTCACACCTTGGAGTTCCCTTTCAGTTTTTCTGCAAGTTTCCCTTTTAAATACTGAGTTTGAACTGTTGATGGCTTGTGACTTTGAAGAAAGCAGGAGGAGGAGTACCTTGCTATTTGGGTATCATTAGTCTCATTCAGTTCCTTTATTTGTATGTGTGGAAGTTGGTTTTTGATCATTTACTGGAAGTCTGTTTCGCCACACTGCTGTTTGAGTTGGCAGCATTATACTTTTTATTAGAACAAATGTAGGTCCAGAAGCTGATGAGACAGAAATAGAAGGTTCACTGTAGTCTACTCTTTTCAGGGAAAATAAACATCATAGGATGCTTAAAAAACAAACCCATGGTATATCTTCCTGATTAGCAGCTAAAATCTAAATGGCTCCTTCTTGCAGGCAAGACTGACCAGAAAGATTATACTGAGCTTTGCTTAAAAGGAACCTATTTATCTCTCTATTTTTATTGTTTTCACAGGTTCCCACTACTTCAGAAGCATGGAATTAATTATATATCTTGCTTTAATGCTATGCGTTTCTGTAAGGCTCATCAATTACAGAATGAAATCCTCAGGATTTTAGAAAGCAGCTTACTGCAAGCAGGTTTCCTTTTCCTTCCTTTAAAGTAATGAAAGAGAGTGAGGGTTTTTTTCCTTAAAAGAAGGAAAAATAGTTTTAAACACTGAAAAAGCTATGTTCAAGGTTTTGTAGGAATTACGACTAGGAAGAGTAAGACAAATATCATCAATGATATCAGTGCTAGCTTTGGCAGAATGTACTGGGTATTAGTGTTCTTGGCGAGACATACACTGCCTATCTGTTGGGAGATATTTTGGATATTTTCCTTCACTGGGCTACCCAAAAGCACCTATCCTCACTTTTGAGTGCCAACCACTGGAGATGGGCTAAATTTGTAGTACCCATTACCTGTAAAGAGTACCAAAATAGACACATGAAACCTGACCCACATAGAACCTCAAAACGCCAGGACTGAGTGTTTGCTGCTCAGACCTGAAACATGCCCTCTCTTCCCCACCTCCTGCCCCAGCTCTCCCAACTCTTGGAGGAGTAAATAGGGCCATTCATACAACAGAGACAGAGAAAGAATTTTGAAAGTTATAAAAAAATCCCAGTATGTAATGATACCTCCTACAGTGCTAACCACCATACTAATGATGAAAAAGCTACACCCTGCATGTGCAAGCTGGCATCCTTTCTACTGTATATTACTTTTTATCCTTCCATGAGGCTTAAAGTCAGTGGTAAAACTCCTATTGGATCGAGTTGCCGTTAGATTTCTCCAATCGTGTTTTAGAGCTTAAACATTAACATGGGCATTTTTGAAACATAGCACTATATATTCCATCAGCACACTGCACTTTAATTGTCCCTCTCCCTTTCTCTTTGTGTATTATTTAATGTGTTACTCTAAAGGCTCTTTGGATCATGGGATAGTGTCTGCCTGCACGTGTATGTAGGCTTAACGTGAACAACATTAAAAATTTTAATAACACTGTCCTGCAGAAGTGTCTAGATTAAGACTATATCAACCAAAGCCCATTATTCAACTCGCATGCGGGTTTGTTAGGCCATATAACATTTTGGCCATAAGCGAACAAAAAAGGGTTCTGCTCACAAGACCTGCTCTCTTCCTACTGAGATGCTTTAAAGCTTAAAATACCTTTCTATTTTTCCCTTACTTTTTCTCTCCCCATTCTTTCCTTCCTTTCCTCATGGGAAGCCATGCAAGAAATCAATGCTGATGATAGGGCAGGAAGCACAGTAATTATGGTCCTGTTAATGTTTACTAATTTTGCTGGATATCTTCACCTCTTACAAAACTGGATTCTAGATGATCTGTAGCAGAAAACACAGGATTGGAGGTTTTCTTTCAGAGTCGTTGGCAAGAATAATTGCTCTGGTTCAGAAAATATCTTTTGGGGCAAGTAATATTAGTATCCTCCTCAGCAGATTCTATAATTGTAACACCCACACAATTGGTAGTGGGTGGGGGAAGTAAGAAAATGTATGGTGTCTCCTTGAGTGAATGCTAAAGGAATCAAGTGAAGTGCTCATTAGCACGAAAGGGAGAAGAAGGGAAGGGTAATGCTTCCTTCCTGTCACACTCTCAGCATAAAACCAGGATAGATGTTATCTAGCATATATAGGTTTGCTTTTAATGACAGCATTTCGTCAGGAGTGAGTATTTTTGCTTTGTTGACTAACTCCTATTCAGATTTGCACTGGTACTAACAAGTGGATTCCTATCTCATGGTCAGGGTTAAATATGAAGCCTTGCAAAAACAAGCCCCTCAGGAAACAAAAAAATGGAAAGAAGAAAAAGCGTTTGTTAATTCTGAGCTGTTGGAAATCTGTTAAGAGGATGTACATTGCAATTACACCCTGCCCAGACAATAGGCCTAGAAAGAACTAGCAGGATGCAGCTGATCCACAGAGCAATTTTCATCAGTTCTAAGCAAACAACATCAGACTATAATCCTCTTATCCCTCTGCAGGAATGAAATACATAAACAATCTCTGAATCAATTTAAGATGTAAAACAGTCTCACCTCATTAGAAAAGCCCAAGGATGTTTTGACTGAACTTCATTCTTTGTCAACAGCAGAAACTGCCTCATAATTAGTTAAGTATTGAATCCTCTCTCTTTTCAAAATAGCTAGTATAAAATTTAATTATAATGAAACTACAAGAGAAGTTGCATTACTGTCCAAGAAAATAACAATTTAGAATTCTTATTATACCATCAGTCATGTTTTTAGTAGGAATATACTGGTAATGGCCTAGCAAATGACAATCAAATGCTACATTTCTTGCTAGCTTCACAGAACAAGTAGTATATTTTCCAAAGAATGGCAAAGGTACATTATTATACAGTATTAATGGGATCTCGCATTATGAGCAGTCCAGCACTGAATTATAGAGATCTGTAATTTCCATCATACTAATAGTCAAATACAATCTTAACATCAATCATTTTGTTGGTTGAAAACAAACAAGTAATCCTTTGTTAAAGCTAAAGTCTTTCAAGGTTGAAGAGTAAAGAATTAAGAAACATGCAAACATATTTTAATTGCTAAAGAAGGCATCTCTTTCATTTATGCTTTCTAAAATAGAAGTAATTCCACAGAAGTTAGCAGAGTTATACCTAATTCAAATTTGTGCAAAGT
The DNA here is from genome assembly GCF_000690835.1 of Fulmarus glacialis. NCBI lineage: Eukaryota > Metazoa > Chordata > Aves > Procellariiformes > Procellariidae > Fulmarus > Fulmarus glacialis. The sequence continues at coordinate 9,601 of NW_009198134.1, forward strand.
CATTATGCAAGTCATATGTTACGGAGTTAATAATCTGTTTCTTTAAATAAATTTGTAATGTGGGTTAAATGGAGTCCATGTAGCATCCCAGATTAATAATTTTGGAGTGTGAAGACTCCTTAAAGAGGAGTGAGAAATATTCACAAAACAAAGTTTTTATCCAATGTTCTCATTTAAATTTATGGTTAAATAATAACTCTGTACTGCAATAAGGTTTTATGACGCTTTAGTAAGATAACGGGGGTGGCAATTGTTTTTAATCTCCTGAAAATGAAGCAAAAAGTAATCAGGATGTTCAGATAAGGATTTTTCTATGTGGTAGATTTGTTACCTGAGTTTTCTATAATTATTCTTTTCATGGAATTTCAACTGTGTTTTATATGACACAGGATGCGAAATTTAAGACATCAGCTATGAATGAACAATTAACACTGCTCTTGACTAGTTATTACTATGTTAACACTATATTAGAAGATTGCTGTAATTATCTAGTCATGAATGACACCCTTTTAAAGGAAACATTGCGTTGAGGGGTGGACATGTAGTGCGACTCTGGAATGTATCTTCTGACATTCTACAGGTCAGGAATGCAAAATAATGCTTGAAGTTTCTTCTGACTCACATCAGTCCCATTTTGATTACATTATCTCTCAATGTGCATCATCTGTATTAATGAAGTATGGTAACTGGTTTCCAATGATGTATGTACAAAGCAAGTTTTTAGAAAAATCCTAATCCAAAATTTGCTATGTCATTGGGGCGCTTCTTTTGACTCAAGTCAAAAAGTCCATACAGGATGGATTACATGCACTACCAGATAATTCCAACTACAAGAGTGGCAAAGAACTGAATATCCTAGTGCATGGCAAGTAAAAACTGAAGTAATGCATACCTTTTAACAAAAAGGAAGTAGAGAGGCTTCAGCATAACACATTTGAAAGAAAACACATCATCATTCTGACCTTATAACCACATTTATGTCCACTGTCACTGGTCAAAAACTGTAATTACTCTATTGAAAACATGCTGTCAGTAGAATTGGAACTAAGCAGCTACTGTGGAACTCCTGGAAACTTGCTATTTTCCTGTGTTACTCTTTTAATTATCCTATGTTATTCTCTGGAAGAGGTATTTTAAGCATCCATCGCACTTTTATACCTCAGAAAACATGGTATTTTAATCTTAAAGTAATGGGACTTTTCAGATCATGTTTTGGCATCACTTTAAGAGCTGTTGAAAACTGCAGAAAAACATATGCCTAAAAGCTTTGATCTCATTCACTTTGAAAATTCACAAAGGCAATAATGTCCAACTTAAAAAAAGAAAAATAAGAGTGGGCAAAGGGAAGCAACTGGAAGTCTGTTTGACCTCTTGAAACAAGTGGGATTGTTGGCTTAAATCCTTTGAAGTATGAAATTAAGCAACAAATGCCAGGCAATAGGTTTTAATTGAGTGAGGAATACAGGAATTTGGGTAGCTTGTTATTCATTCCCTTTCTCTCCTTTTCTTCATAGGTATATAGCAGCCTCCCATCCCAGGAGGGGAAGATAAAACCTACTTTTCTAGAATTGTGGCATGATTCCCTCAGACTACCCAGATCTTGCAAAGCCCCTTCAGGAACCTTTCTCAAAGGCCCGCTGAAATGGGAAATCAAATAAGCTTCTCTAGATTCACTCTTCTCCAAACTTGTAGGGGAAAATACAGCAAATGCCCTGGAAGTATTACTTTATGATGTATTGTGTTCATTATGGAATTCCCTTCAGGGAGCACTCTGTGGGCAGCCCAAGTTGTAGGAGAATTTAGACTCCTTTTCCTCTATCAAGTTCACAGCTGGGCTTTTAGAGGATTCTGTGATAACTCTCCAGCAAAGCTACACCAAATTCTGGTACCTGCGAGACAGGAGTGTTGATTGACATAGATGGGATCAGAACACTCCCTTAAAACACGTTAAAAATGTCATAGGCTCCCTTCCAGCTTCATGCCCTCCTTCACTTAATTCAGTTTATGAAAGTCGTAGGCCTACATTAAAGAAACCACAGATTTAGCTATGCAGTGTAATAAATGGCTTAATTGAGCAAAAGCCTTACTTTTATTCTCACAGAGCCGTGAATGCATTGCTGATGATCTACTTGCCTCTGCATAAAGTGGAGAGATGGAAATGCAACTTCACTAACAGAGATGGTAAATCTATAACTCAGCCTTGGAGATTCACCTATTTTTACTGTTAGGATTAAAAAGTGAAATTGGTACACTTCTTTAACTAAACTTTCAAGAGAAAAAGCTACCAAGAGTTCAGAGAATATTGTGGTGAAAAGGAATGTCTAAAAGGAAAGCAATTAATCAGAAGTAGTTGCACAGAAGAAGACACTGCATGGACCTTTTCCCTCCTTTCCCCTCCCTGTCTGTATGGGCCCATTATGGGAATGGTGTGGATGCCTGATTCAAAGCTTACTTTGATGTGGCCAGTCTAAGGATTCCAGTTCCTTTCAAGGGGCATTTTTGAAGAAGCCTCAATAACTGTTAAAAATCTCTAATATCTGATAAGTTGTTTTCAGTCTGCTTCCTAGCTGAAAGATAGGCACATTGCATAAACCTTGATCTGCATGCTCGTTCAGTTACTTCTATTATAATTTCCATGCTTTGTCAACCTTTTTTATTTTAAAGACTGAACAAACCTCTTTCTCTCAATTTGTAAGTAATACTTCAGAAAAATATTGAAACAAACACCATATAGATGAGGCCTGCCCTTCTGTCCAAAGAATATGTGGGGGCATACTGTGGATGTCACTCTGTTCATCTGTGAACTCTCCAAATTATTTTTCTAAATAAATTCTTCATTATTTGAATGCTGAGGTAAAAATACAGCAACACTAAAGGGCATCAACAAAAGTTCGTTTGTACAGCTTACTAGCCCACTATACCTTTGTAAAGGCTATATACGTTTGTAAACCATAAATGCTGGAAGAGAATATCTGTTATTGGGTCTCTGAAGAAGATTCAGAATGAAAATAGGTTAATATAAGGTCCTTATACTCTGTCTTCAGCTATGTCCGTTTTGATTTTCCTCTTTATAAGATAACACACATTTGTCAGTGCACATGCACACACATGCATAAACACATACGACATGAGTGGATACTGAATAAACAGCCCAATAGAGAGGGAGTACAATATTTCACTGACTGTAGAATGAAGCCCAATTTTATTGGCGGACTTCAATGATGCTAGACAATAAAACATTTGTAAGTTTTGCTGCAGACAGTCTGGCTGGCAGTTTCAGCAGCTCTAATTTATTGTGAATAAATAATTTCCTGGAATCTCTGAGGAGTCATTTTAATGCTCCGAAAAAAATTAAAATCTGGCATGCCATTAAATTTGTTTTCCGTTGTTTTGAACCAAAAATACTTAAAATGAAAGAATTAAAAAAAACCCACCCTGATTTCAAAGAGAGTACTTTTTAAATGTCAAATCTCCCAGTTTCACACTGGTTTTACACATGAATAATTTGTGTTTACTTCATCTTTACATTTAAAAGCATGCCAAATACCATCTGTTTGCAGTTTCTTTTTTGTGTTATTTCTCAGTTCCAGGCAGAGAAACTGTCCAGGTTAAAGAACTCCCATATTTCTGCAGAGTGTATTTAGGCTCTGTTTGTGATTCTATCCTACCGTAAATTGATTATTACTTGTAGCACGATGGTGATCAGACCATTTCAAAGGCAGTGCATTCCTGAAGCAGAAACAGAAATTCAAAAAGGCAGTGTAAAAACCAACTTCAGAATACGTTAGAAACCAACTGTAAAAATATAGACCAAGTCAATTAGTTGATTCAGTTTTGCTACCATCAGCAAAAAAAAGAAGCTTTAGTTTCCACAGTTGCTGAGTACATTTTTTCCATGAGGCACCTCACAGTTCCTGCCAGTGGACTAATATATAAGTACCTATTGCACTTTTATTCAATTCTTATTACCTTCATGTATCCAAAAGATTCTGAATAAATAAATATAATATCCCAATAAAACAGATAAACTTTTATTACCAATAGCATCACTTAGCGTCACTAACATCATTTCGAGAGACTGTACCACTTGTAGTTTTGTTGATACTCAGCATAAATAATCTCCATACAATCCACACTGATATAATAAAGCCAAAATCTGTACCGGTAACAGGGAATTATAATGGAAAACACTGGGTAATTTTAATTGTAGGTCTCATTACCTGTATTGTCCAAAATGTTTTCTACAGACTAGTATCACTGTGAGGAAACAACCTGTAAAACTGCAAAGTAAATTTGAGAAACAGAAAAAGGCTACACATACATTTTGTGTGACTGGATAGCATCAAAAAGCTAAATGCATGTTTGAACACTAATTCAAAGAAACAGAGGACCCTCTTTTTGTAGAGAAGTCGCGTGGCCCTCTGTTCCCATATAGTCACTATTTTCTATTTGTTGCCTGTCTTTATAGGGAACTATTTCCTAGTTCAAGTGCAAAACCGGCACTACTATTATCTACGCTCAGCCAGGGTGAAAGCCTTCAACACATTTGGATGAAAACGGACAGTAAACAGTAACAGGCTTTTGCCTGTGCCCTAGTAGAGAGCAATATACCTGCCATTAGCTACTGCCACATCTATTTCTTTCAGTTGGCACTAAGAGTGCAAAAACTATTACCAATAGCAAAAGGTCCTTCCCTCTGACTGCGGGGAATCAGTCTTAGCCCCCACCAATGGTAGTACTCAGAGTCCACTGAACAACTTGGCTACAAGAAATACAAGCCACGAATTTTCTGATTCTTTTTGTCTACCTCCACTCAAGTTGTTGAATACTCTGTGAATTCAGTGAAACAGAGATGATGAAATTTTCTTGTATATATATTTCTTTCAAGTTTATTAAAGTTCAGTCTCAGTCCTGATGTTTTTTGGTTGCTCAAGCCTACACACAATATCTTTCCTCTCCTTCCCTTGTTGCTGAAATGAAATAATACTTTCTCTCTTGATATTCCCTTAGCAGTTTAGTATCTAGAAATGCAGAGTATACTCTAGCTTTCTAAGAATGACACAGGATACGTTTCCTAACTTAGGGGACTTTGAGAGTCAACACATAGACTGCAAAATTCGTATACGTTACATGATTCCTTATTTCAATGTGTAAGGCAGGAATAACACACTTCAACATGGAATACACATCGGCATTTACAAATGCTACCATCTGTTGCTTTCCAATAGTATGTTCTTCCATTGATTTCAGCACAGCTTGAAGAACGGTGTAGTGGTGTATGGTAGCACTCAATAATTTTCACCCTTAAGAACAAACAGTTTTCTGGACACAGTGAAGTAAATCTTTGATATAAATGGCATCTAATTTACATTAAAACCAGGATAAAAACACATATCACTCCAAGTATGTGTAATCCAAATATTCATACCAATGACCAACACCCTTTTACAGATAAACAGGAATTCCAGGTAATTTTGTGGTATCTGAGCTACTTCTACGTCATGAAACACTACGATGTTCAGATGCACAGTTTGTGAATCTAACCCAACACAGAATTAATTTTCCTGAATTAGTCTAAAATTTGGTACTGGTTAACTTTGTCAGTTTGTGGGTCATCATTTTTACGTTTTATACTGTTGTGCAAAAAACTGGATGTAGTATAAGTTGTACAAATAGGTCAACAGGACCAAGTAAATCTTTGTGCTGATAAATTCAGAGGTCAGTCTTACAATATGGTACTTTGGCACTGTTCTGTTTCCAGTTCTAGATACTTTACAGTCAATGACCGTTAACTTGGTATTAACTTCATATTAAATGTTATTTGCATAATAAGCTTGTAGGACACTTGTATTTCTATTAGGTTACAATTTATAATTTACTGTACTTAAGTCCAAGCAAATCCCATAGTTACTCAGATGAGTTCCTGAGACAGCCAGAGTCTTGAAGTGGAATTTCCTCTCCCAATCCTTGAAGTGATCACCTCAAAAAATACCCAAGTAGCCTTTTTCTGTTGCAGCAGCTTTCAGAGTCAGTCAGAAGATGTTTGTAAAAGAAATTTGGTACTCTGAATTTATCCTCACATTTGACGTGTTCCTATTAGCATCTTCCTTTGCTTTGCATTACTCATTTTTCTGACTTTCTCGCCCAAAATTCATGTATCTAAGGATGCATGGCCTTTTTAGCACTCCTGCAAAACTATAGTCGATCTCATGGTTCAGAGATGATTCTATCAAAATATTTTCTTTTTCTCACAATGTCTTTTGTTTCAGAGATGTCAGCATCCCTATTCATTTACATTTAAGATTTTAAGTTTAGACAAGTTCCTTGGGATTGAGAGTTGTTCAATCATGGAACAATAACATAAAGTTTTGGTGCCCTTTCTAACATGCATTGTTTTAATGTTTTGTAATAAAACAAATATTTGTTAGGAAGAGAAGAAAAACAAAACAGTCTTCATGATAAAGGCCTCCAAAGATGAAGGACCTCGGAGAACTCCACACAGTCTCTGACTGAGCAACAAACGTACTTTTGAACCTGAAAAGATGACTGCCTGAAAGGTCACAGATTAAATGCACATTCTCGGTTGCCAGAATCAACATTTCCATCTTTTCCTTTCTGCTCTGTGAGAAGAGCTCCTATTATAGCTATGCACAGAGGCTTTTACTACAGCCTATTAGTTTGTATTAAGAAAACAAAAAGTGCAATACTCTTTAAAAAATGGGACTTGAAAAAAGCAACTCCTCGATTTACTTAGCCTTTAAAGACTCACTGATTTATTATTTAGTAAAAAGTTGGATTGAAGTTAGTCTGAATTCAGGAATTAGTAAGCCCACTTTCCAGTTCAGAATTAACCTTTTTTTCCCCCTCAGTTCACTGCTGTGTTATTTTTTTCTTTTTTGCTTCTTTATGCTATATAAGATATAATATAATACATATGTAAGTCTATGTATTCTTTATTTTATACGAGTGATTCTTTCATAGAGAATATCTGTTTATCCCACATTGTTAGAAGGAAATTGTGTTGCCTAGTAGTATTTTTAACAAATGTTTTGAAAGCCAACTATGTTCAGGATACATTAATATGAGGAGCTTTAAATTGGCAAGGATGAATGAGAGCCTGGAGAACGAGCAAAACTTAACCTCCGAGATCTCTCACGCACTGAAGCTACGCTCTGACCTTACAATGAATAGAACAATGCAGATGGAGGGTGGAATAAGAAGCAAGGAGATAAGAGAAAGGTAGATTTACATCTATGCTTATCCAGGTATTGGAAATACTCATCAAGGAAAAAAATACAAAAAGGACTACAGTCCATTGCTTCCAATATTTCTCACAAAGGGAGAACTAATTATTTCATGTAGGTGCCTTGTCCAGATGTGTCTTGCCTTAACTCCTATGACTCCTAATTACTGGACATTTTTCTAAAAGTTTGTGTTTTGGTTTGGTTCCCCCCACCCCTCCCTCCCAAGGCATGAATGAAACACATGGCACACAGCTATCAAGTTTAGGGTTATATTAGACTTCCTGTGTCAATGGAAGGAAAGAGACTCATCAAAAGGGTATTCAAAATAACTGAATAGATATCTAACAGGCAGCATGAATATTTTTCATAAGGATACAGACTCACATATTCATACTTATAATCCGTATTCAATTACTACTGCAGTAGTGACAGGAATTTCTCAAGGACAATATTTGTAAATTAAAAAAAAAAATTATATTGATTATACTGAATGTATTCCTTATAAGCAAACATAACAGACAATGAATCTAATTTCAGAGAAGTGTAATTTACATGTTCTGAGACCTAACATAGCAATCTATCTATTGTATCCATTATATTATATTCTGCTCTTCTGAGGAAAAGATATTGTTTCATTACCCAAATATTAAGAAATTAGTGAGGAGAAATTGGTTAGAATGCTACTATGAAAATCTATTAAAAAGAATCTAAATTTTTTAGAAAAAAATCTTGATACATATTTCTACAAGTTAATATATATGTGTATTTAATATTTCTCTTTCCAATTGGAAGCAATTCTTTTGCATTTACAACACATTCTGAGCACATGGAATTCAATAAAAACATTCTCATAAACTTTAAATAGATTTTGGATTAGGCCTTTAAAAACAAAAAGAAATGCTATGTAAATCTCTAGCAGTGCTGTTTTGCTAAGTATGAAATCTTTTAGAAATCATTTTCAGGGCAATCTTTGTTTGCCTGAATGTGCTTTTTTTTTTTGCATCTTCCATTAAAAAGTGCAGAGATTGCTAAAGCCAAAAGTTTGAAAAATTCAAGACTAAATACCTGGATATAATTATCATGTATGCTCACTGGTTGGTTTGCAATTTCATCAAATATTAACAATATATTTAAAACACATGACTGTTCTTATGGGTTCTTTTTAGACTACTACTACAGAGGTTGATGCATGTTTAATAGTAAATCTAAGACTTTTTAAAATGCACTGCAATATGCTCTAACAAGTTGTTAAAACTTTATTTTCTGGACACCATGTATAAAATTGTGGCATCTTTCGTTCTATTTTATGTTCCGAGCATTTATTTGTAGAATAATATAAAGATATTCCATAAGTAACTACTAGAAAGGCTATGTATGGCAAAGATACCTGCTGTACTTCTTATGAGACAACAAATGTTCTTTGAGGCTCAATATCTCCTTGAGATTGCCTAGAGGAAGAAAAAATCCTCTCCTGTTCATTCCTAGCCTTTTGGAAATGGTCAAGTAATTGATATACAGTGAAGTATATTTTATATGTCATTTTAATGCCGATTGGGTAGAACAAAATTTCTTTGATTTCTATAAGCACAAAATATATCATTGCTGTGATATAAAGTAACCTAGAAGAAGGTATTGATGAGGAGTGGAAAGGTGTTTTTTAGCATACACTGTGCAAGAGATGACACTGAAATGACAAAAATATATAGTCCTAGGCTGGATCTTTAATATTTAATACCTCTTCTGAAATAAGTATGTCTGTTTACCAGAAATGCAAAAATATTCAATAGAATTTACCTACTTAGGAAGGCAATAGGTTCTTACTAAACTAGGTGATGCTATCTGCTAAGATATCGGTTCCTCATGTTGTATTAAACACTTTTACCAGAAATAGACAAGAAGATAGATAACAACTGATTGTTTTCAATGTGCAGAAAGGAAGATTTTGGCTAGATATTGGGGAAAAGCATTCAAATTGTAAGAACTTGGAGAAATATCATATTTCCACTGTAAGGAATTGGTCAGATGGGCATTCTTCAGCAAAGAAATAACTATATATTCAATCTCTTTTGGATTCTTCCAGCCATATGGTAAACTTTCACATTGAGACTAGAGGGACAGCCAATATTGAGAATAATGAAAAGACCAGTCATTAGCACAGAATTATCTTCCCTACTTCTTCTTCTTTGTATAGGTGCTTATAGAATTTTTAAAAATAAAATGTTTTTCTTACAGGAATTAATTCAGGGAGCTCTTTTGGCCTTTTTATGTGGCAAGACAGACTAGATAAATTAATTACTCCCTTGTGGCTTTGTAGAATGTAACATCTTCTCGAGTGGCAAAAATGCCCCAGGCAGAAATGAGATTAGCAAAAGAGTTTCTCAGTTATTTAACTGAGGAGGGTGATATACCTATAAACTGTGGTTAGGAGTCTTCGGCAGATCTCTAAACTGAATCCCCACTTCCTAATTTTCTAACCAATGCCTTAACTGGAGATTTGCTGTCCTCATTCCAAAATGCATAGTAAACAAACCCAAAGGGAAAATAAGCTAGCTAATATATCTTTGCAAGTATAAGATCTACAAATTAGCTACCAGACCACAGTAGGCGTTTGGTTCATTGTTCATTTGGTTATTATAGTTACTGAAATACATTGTTTTGGACCTGCAAAATGGAGACTGTGTCCAGTTTGTTTAGCAGCACTAGTACTTGTCACTCAGGAACAGAAACTGGGATCATGGTACGATCTGGCCCCAACTGGATTTTATTGCAATGACGTACAGAGCTGACGGAGATATTTCTGAAACTGGAAATTACAGCCCACAGGAATTAGAGGATTTTAAAAACCCTGGTGAGATGTAACATTTCTTAAGAACAATAGATTACAACATTTTTATTCTGTACCGCTTTGGATAATTAGTTTAATAAGTCAGTTTGTTTGTCATTCATGCATATAATAAATTAATATGCATGTTGTTACCTTATTCCCCAAGTCTTTAAATTCAGCAGATGAAAATCTCTTTCCTCCAGAAAATACACTCGATTATAGATGACTGCCAATGAAAAGCAAACAGCCAGCTCCAATGAAGAAATGCGCTGAAAGCAAATACCTTTTGAACTCAGAATCTTTATTTCCACTCTTTATGGAAATAAACACATTTATGGTTTGTTTATTGCTTGCAGAAAGAAAGCTTGTTCATCCTCCTCCCCTCCACCCCTTTCATTTGCTGGTCTAGCTACCGAGCAGAGCCTAATCACAAGATGTCTGTGTATATCAAGCACATGTTCACTGGCAACAGAAAATCAATGTCTGGCATGCAGTTATATTGTGGTTTTAGACTGCACTGAGCATACTTACTTGAAAAGCAATGTTTTGTGTCACTATATCTGTATTTCATAATAAAGAACAAGTGCCCACTTCAAGTTATGGATCACCTCTATTGTCATTCCATAGCAATGTGTTTTACAGATGTCTGCAAATGAATTTTATGCTGAACTCCCTTTGCTTCTGAACCATAAGGAAGTATGATATGCTATCTGTCTGGTATTTAGATATTAAATTTTGTTTGAAGAGCAGTTAGAATCCCCTTGAATTAATTTTAAAACTCCTGTATAAAACAAGACCTCTGGCAGTTGAAGTCTGACCAGTGGGTCTGACAGGTTTTCAGCACATTACCTTTAGCTGGTGGTGATGTAGTAACAGCACTTTATTTCCTGTGAAGCCAACAACTAACTCTTAACTCCATGTGAAAACTTAGATGGGGCTTATCAGCTCCTCCATGGCACTCTGCCCCTCTTGGGATCATGGTCTTTATCTGTTATTATTGAGAGGGACAGTAATGAAACAGTGGCAGCACTGGGAGCCATCCTTTCAGACTACATCTGACACAAGCACTGAGTGTTACATTATCTGCTTCAGTGAAGCAGAAAGAGGAGACCATTAGGGAGCTGGCTGTGCTCCCTACTTTTCTGTTCTTCTCAGTTTTGGACATGCTAGTGCAACCTGTGGACTGCTATAAGCTCTGCCAGCTGGCAAGAGTTCCCAGAAGACAGTCTGTCAGCGAGGGTAGCTATGAAACAGCCCGGTATCTCCACTTTTCTCTTTGCCGTGATGTGTCTGCAGTGCCTATGATGGGAGGGCTGGTAGCGGGAGGCACTTTCACACTGACACCCATGAAGAGTCTTTCCCAATGCTGGGCTAATCATCAGCATGGGGAAATGGGACCTGCCTCACCTCTGTTCACCACTCTAAATAGTATCAAAGCTGAGATACACACACCAAGTTTCATTCTGTTTTTCTGGAGAAATTTTTTTAAAAAAGTTTAAATCCAGGCATTTTTTTCATAGAAGTTCTTTACCACGCTTGTTGCAAACAGAAACACTGTGTTCTACCACACTAATTCCAATGAGCTACCCTTTCAAACCACAGACACCGCCTCCATTTTATCTTGTGCATTAGAACAGAATACTTTGTGTACCACAAAAAAACAACTGAGAGAGGGACAGCAGACAAGTGGAAGAGCAATATATGGAAATAAAAATCTGTGAAATTCTGCATTAACAAATAACATGCTGAATTCGTATTTTAAAACCCATGTTGCTGGGCTATCTACCCAACTGCAGACACTGCAAAATTCACTCATACTAGAGATGCTTAAGAAACAGTCTGCTGAAAGATGTCTAGCACAGTTATGCACAAGTGCACGTAGGATCTTCAACTGAAATGACCTGATTGAAACTACCAATTTACACATGTAATCTTAGTCAGAGGTTTTGTATGTGAGTGGATAACAAGGTATGGATACTTGGGCTATGAATATGCTCTCCTTCCTACCACAAAATGACACAGAAAATACATTTCAGACATACCTTGGCAACTGGAAATAGAAATGCCATATGCCAAAATCTAAGTAATTGCCAGACTAGTTCCTTATTGAGCACTGGTCTTCCCTGTTGCAAACACTTCTTAAATTGAGACAATTATACTGACTGTCCAGAACCTGGGCTTCAAGCTCAGCTCTGCCAAGCTCTTATTCAGCATAGTTAAGTGGTAGCACAGACCACAGTGGTTCAGGGCTGCTGTACCCTGGATCAGCTTGAACTCTTTCAGTAATGCGATATATATTCTGGCCCCAATATTTTCTCCCCCTTCACTCTAAGCTTCCAAATGCCTTTTGCAGTGGGTAGGGTAAGCAATGAGAATAACGGCTGGCATAAACTAACTTCATGCTGTCTACAGTTTACCCTAGGGAATCCTCAATTTCCCTGTTAGGAATATGTTAGGCTGAACATATTAATGAAAAAAGGATTCCACGTTGAGCCAATGTTTTAGTACAACCACTGTATTATACTTATTGAGGCAGTATGGTAGACACTGGATCTGTTTATTCACATCAAGTATCAAAGATTAATATTAATTTTTTGTGCAAATGTTGTAAAATAGTAGCAATGTTATGGGGATGAGTCTGAACAATAGCTGTTACCTTCCTGTTCTTCTTAACAGAGATTTTAGACGACTTGTGGGAAATGACCATCCTACCCTAGACTTCATTTCATTTAGTCAAACTGGGAGAAGGATGAACTGAAATCTACTTCGTATTGCGATGCTCCAGTCTTACTTAAGCCCTCAAGTTATGCCAACAGCTGGATTTATTCCTCAAACTCTCTTGTCTTGATAATGGCAACTCCTCCTATCCCTTTTTCGTTTGGACAAATCAGGAAAAAAGTTGTCAGATGGACTCAGAACAAACACAGCTTTCTTATTTTAGTAACAAAAAGAAAAAGAAAGCCTGTAAAGAAATATAACCTCTAAACAAGCCTCCTCTTCTGGACAAAGCAAAAGTGCAGGAAATAGACATAGCCTTCGGATTCCACTCCTCTCCAGGGCAGAGATAAAGTAAAGCTTGCTTTTAACGAGGTAAGCAGGAGAGTCTAGAAACAAGTGTTTCTATATTCAAGTGGATTTTTAAGCGTTTCCTCAGTTAAGGGTAGATTTCATCTAATTAGACTGTTCAGCCACTCCCAAGACCTCATTTTAACTTTTGCTTCTAATTCTACATGTTCCAGATAGGCTTTCTGCAGAGCTAATGGGCACCATTGAGTTGTGGTCCTGCTTTTTAGCTCTTGTCTTACTTCACAAAAGCATTGCCAGAAGTCCTGGCCACATGTTCTCTAGCATGTCCTTTCTGGACTCCATAGGAAGAGGATATGAAGAGCATGTCTCAAGGGTAAACCTAGACCCAGAAGATCAACTTTAGGGATTGCTGATTCACACAAAATTCCTGGATCAGCTTGAGACAGGTTTCATCAAGTAGCAAGCACTTCAACTTACCTATCGTGCTTATGACTGGAACTAATGGAGGTTACAGAGCCATCGTATGGATTAATGACTGAACCCATGCAGAGATGGGTTGGTCGGTAGGCTCAATGTATGTGGAGTATGCTAGTTACCTATTCCAGTGGTTTATAGAAATGGCTCGTTACAGGAAGGGATAGCATAAAATACAATGTGTATTTTCATAATTAGTTCTGTGCTTAGTATTTAACAGAAGTAACAATTATATTCTTAGGTATTAAGAAAGGAACTGAGAATGAAACAGAAGCATTATAATGACAGTGTTTAATCCATGAGGCACACGTCTTGAATAACATGTATAGTTCTGGTTCCTCATCACATAATAAACATGTACAGACAAAGGTATATAGGACAGCAAGCATGCTGATACAAGACTGTCTCCATACAAGGAATGAATTAGAACTACACCCTGAAAAGAGGAAAATGAGAAGGATTAAAATAAGTCATAAAATGAAGAAAGACATGGAGAAGGTGAATAAGAAATTTTTATTCTCAGCCTCTCCTAGTACAAGATACAAGGAGCATCAAACAAGGCAATAGGATCAGACCAAATAAAAAAGCAATTCTTCACAAAATCCATAATTGAACAGTGGAACTCAGTGCCTCGGAGTGCTGTGGATTAAAAATACTTTATAGCTCACTCCTCTCTCTGTTAAAGAAAACCATGTCATGTAAAAAAGATTATTATCATGTAGCTATTTCCTCAGAGCAAACCCCACATTATGCTTCCGTAGCTACTCCATATGGCCCTTATTTTGGTGTTTTGGCTACTGTTTTCTGTTCTTCCCATCTGGTGACCTGATTCATTTGTGCTACCAGAAGATCTTGGGTAATTTTCCTCTTCAAGTCTTCAGCTGCCTGACAAACAGGCAAGAGTTTCCTTCCTCCCTACCTGTTCTTCTTCTTGAAAGGATAGAAAGTGTGACAATTAAGTACAGTGGTGAACAAGAAGAAACTAAAGAAAAACATAGAATCATAGAATATTTTGGGGTGGAACGGACCTTTAAAGGTCATCTAGTCCAAACCCCCTGCCATGGGCAGGGACATCTTCAACTAGATCACGTTACTCAGAGCCCCGTCCAACCTGACCTTGAATGTTTCCAGGGATGGGGCATCTACCACCTCTCTGGGCAACCTGTTCTAGTGTTCCATACTACCATTCCATACTACTACTCAGTCTTCATTCAAGTCTTTTTCAGTCACATGGAATTTCAGAGAAGTGAGAACTGAATCTCAAAAGGAAAAAAATTATGAGGGAGAGCATCTAAAAGTTTCCTAAAGTACTTCATTCAGAATTACTAATGTTAAAACAGCAAACTGTAATTGGATAGTGTGAAAAAGCCCATTGTAAAATTAAATAGCTGTATTTTTTCCTCATATTTCTTTTCTGCCTTGGCTGCCCATCCAAATTTGAGTGCTTCAGGGTGTTTGTTTTATACCTGGCACATTTCAGGAACACTATAGGCATAAACAGAATTATTGCTGTTATAGCGTAAGAAGCCCTTGACTTCTCTCCGACGAAACAACAGCTCTGTGACTCTGTCACTGCCTCATCGCCGGCCTATGACGGGATCAGAAGGTTCTCCTTTGGTTTAAATGATGAAGATCTTGGGAGAGCTTAAGTGGAAAGTTTGCTTTACCATTTTGCAGTTACACATATGAAATCTGCCAGTCTGTATGTTAGACCACTGACACAGAGTCTATGCAGCCAAGGAATCACTTCATCTCATCCCACTACTTACTGCATGCAGTTTCCCACCCTGGATGATTAATAGTGTGCTGGCCCTACAAGGCAGCCTTGTTCTTATCCAGAGTTGTTACACTTCAGTGGTTCTAAGTTTCTTTCAAAAGTGTCAGAATTAAAGACATGTTATAAATGCCTCATTTCGTTCTGTTTCAGGAGTCCATCCAGGTGCTATATTACCCAAGATGTACATCAAAGTTAAAAGACAAGCTGCTTTAGCCAGGATTCTTTTGCCCTTTCTGGCCTTCTCCATCAACATCCCTGACTTCTCCTTTCAGCACTGATGACTTGTAAACTAAATATATAGGTAAGTACAAGATTAGTCCAGACAACTCCTTTAGCTGTTCAGTGTCTTTTATTTCACCCTCTCTCACCTAGTTCATTGTTCAGTTTTATACTCCACTGGAAAAAAAAAATCTTCTGACTGCTGTCTCTGTTACTGCTTTTGGTTTTTTGTGCTGTTTTTAACAGTTGTGCATGGACATTCCTTCTACTGTCTTGCTGTTCAGGACTTGAAAAATGTTAAAGAAGCCCTCTTCCCCCTCGGATTTGCCCCCAGTCCCAGCTGTACCTCAGATGACTTAGCTAGGTAAAGCCAAAAACTCAGAAATGCACACAACTTTCTGCTAGCACTAATACCCCAGTGTAATTTGCATCACACAATGATAGGAAAAAGGAACAAGAAATAAAAATCACTGAATGTAGAGAGAACACTGAACTTTTATGCAATATGTAGCATTAAAGCTATTACATTGTAAGACACCCTGTGTAAATTTGTTACGAAAAGAAATAATAAATAAAAAAATCAATAAAGCTCAAGTACAGGCAGTACTTTAATATCAAGGGAGCCTCTCATAATTTCAGCATTTACATTATTGTCTTCTAATTATGCTTTTTAAAAAATGCATACAGTAAGATTTTATAATTGTGCTTACAGTAAAATTTTTAAGTTACCTGGGAACAAAATATTATCTGTTTTCCTTTTAAATTAAAGATGAGCACCATTCTGGGGAAATACAATATTCATTAATGCTGGGGTTCTTTTTCATAAATGACATCTGAGCTTATAAAGATTGTGGTTTGAAATATATCATAAAGAATGTTATCCCACTATGGTCTGCAGCTCTGATGCTGCTGTCTTGATTAAGATAATCTGCAGCTTCTGTAAATTATCAGCTTCTCCCAGTCAATTTGGAGATGCTAGGGCTCCACATGATGCTGAGAAATAGGCGAGTGCAAAAAGTGACGTTTCTTTCCATAGAAAAGCAGACATGAATAAAAAGCAATAAATAATGCAAAGTGCATATAGTGTATGGAGTTGATGATGATCCAAAAGACATTGCTGTTGAAGCCAGAGTTTTCTGAAAAATTGCAATTAACTTCCTCTGATCATATAATGATCTAAGAGAAAATTTGAAAAGAGCATATAAATTCTTCATTGACAGACCAGTTCAAATATATGAATATGGGACATGGGACAGCAATTAGTGAACAGAGTCACTATTATCCTCTGCAATCATTTCCAAACAAATGAAGAAAGAAGGCTGCAAAGCCATATGGTACATATATTATAAAGTAACCTGTTCCATTCTTTAGACTTACTATTACTGCTTTTGACACAGCTACAGGAAATAAAAAGCTACTGGAATGCAGACTGGGAAAATGTATTCCCAGAAGGCTTTGCAAAACTAGAGGCTGGAATCCTTGAGTGGAAACAGACTTTGCAAAGCAGTCTCCCATTCTCTGCAGCTTAGAGGATCTGCTCAAATGTGAAATACATTCTACAAATGTGGCCATATTTAGTAGCTGTGCTTTTAAGATACTTATGGAAAGAAAGGAAAAGAAAGGAAAAAAGAAAAAGACTTTAAAAAAAGGGGAAGTCTCCTCATGGAGGACTGGAATGTAGACTAGCAAAGAACTGTTTTCAAGAAAGGAAGCACAAAGTCAAACAATTCATACTTAGTATGCAAGATTTGATTATTTTCTTTCTCTATCATTCCTCTTAATGCACTGGTAACCTTAATCAAGTATGTTCTCATTGGTAAAACTGATTTTTTTTTTTTTTGTCATCAGTGCTTTATAATTTTTGTTGTTCAGCCTAAGCACTGGACAATATTATCACTTTGAGTCTTTGGTAAATTTGCCTACTAGCAAACTAAAGTGGCATCTTTCCTCTCTTCTCCGAGACTTGGTGCCATAAAGATAGGATTTGTATGATGTTTCTAACAGCTACACCAAAAATACTAATATTAACAGTAAGAAGATTCTGGAAATTAACCTTTCAGACCTTATAGTCAATCAAGTGGCATATGCATAAGAGAAAAACATAAAGTGCAGTGTTTAAAGTTACTTGGGTACTTAAGCACCCAAATATACGGGGAAAGAATATCTTCAACCAAAGTTCCATAAATTGATTTTTGTTGTGTGCCTTTTCATACCTTTCACATATCGTACTGCCTCACCAGCTATATTTAGTTAGCTGGACAATTTAAAGTAATATTAAGTCCACTGAAAAAAACCCCATGTCTGATAATGCCTTTGAAACACATTTTTCATCTCATCTGCCCAGCTTTAGATATCTATTTCTTTTTCAGCAAAGTGAGTCATGGAAAATATATTGCTGACACTTGATACCCAAACAACATTACCTAGAGGCTTTTTTAATTTCTTAGAATTCCATTATGCAGGATTGCCTTTCCTGGACTGGCCTCTACACAAAAGAAATTCAAAGAACAGATAAAAGAGTTATTTTCTCAAAGACTTATTCTAAAACCCTTTTAAAATTACATAATGCGTGCATTTCAAACCTATGTTTGTTGGTTTGAAGAAGCAGAACTTGGAAGAGCTTGCTAAAGGAATTTATTTAGCCCCAGCATCATGTTACTACGTATTAAAAATCTATGATCCACAAACCAGGTAAAAATTGCTTTTATAACATTGAAGAGTATGTTACACACACGCTGAGACACTTAAATCAATAATCCATTAGAAAAATATATTTTTAAATATGATTCTGCTTCAAGATAACTACCTTCAGTCTAACAACCTTTCTCTGAAATGGTAATAATTAAACTACAATGAAAGTATACATACTATAAATGAAAGAAAGCTTGTACAAAAAAGTGATAGTTATACTTAATCTGCCATTATTCTGTATGTTCTGAAGAAATTAACAAAAATCCTTACATCTCATTATAAATATAGCCTAGAAACACTTAAGTCTTCATCAATAAAACAACAATGGCCTGTGCATGACATTACATTTGTCATTTAGCTATATCAATCATACTGATAATTGATAGCATCGATATTGATAACATTGACCATACCATAAAGTTTGCCAAAAATTGCCATCTTGGCAAAATTAAGGTTCTTTATATGGTCTCACACCAAAGCGCATAGGCTTGTAAAAAGCAGGTAATTTGCTGACTTATTTAAACACATCAGCAAATATTTATTTGAATTGTTTAACGGTATCGTGCTCTGCTGAACAGTCACACATGGCTGCGCTACACTTACAAGAACCAGTCCAAAAGAGGAGGTAGCTGTAGGATATTCTATAAACAGCTGTGTTGGCTGAAGAGAGCAGTATTCAGTGGTCAGTCCCAGCTACACTTTATCACCCTCTGCTAGAGGCTCCTACTCACCAGGATAGTGTTACCAAAGGTCTAAATTTCCCAGAATTGGTCTTCTTTTTATGTCTGGAAATTCTGTCTCAGTACAAGCTATGGCCCTGCTGCTAATTACTATTTACTTCAGAAACAAAGGATCATGGAGTTGTTCTGACACAGGGAAAAATAGACAGACATTAAAATTTTCTGTATGTATTTTCTATCTTGTCAAGCTGGCTCAACAAGCTAAATGAAACTGGTTTGTTCTGATTACTGTACAGAAAGAGCTAACCTCTCCCCTTGAAATATAAGATTAAACAGTGAAATACTGACAAAAGCAACAGATCTCCAAGGTATTATATCAAAGATGTGGTCACATCCAGTTCTGCTGACACAGAAAATCATGAAAGGGGTTGCATCCCAAGCCCAAACCAAACTGGTTAGACACACAGCTGACCACCCGCTGGAAGGGCAGTGATCTCGGCTAGCAGGGGTCAATGAGCAGGGACAGGGTGTAAGCTCTCCCCCAAGATCATCTGCGCCTGGAACAGGGGGTACGACCACAGACCACCTTTCCCCTAACCGGCATCCCCAGCATCTCTTTAGTCATCTTACTGGAAATCAACATACGTTGATGTGAAAGGAAGGCAGGCCAGGCTCACTGTTACTTTGCAGTGATGGCTTGGGAAATGAGATCAAGATGATCACCTGCTGAATGTTAACACTGGTATTTCTCTTTAGTCTGTCATGCCACATTCACTGCCTATGCTTTCAAGATCTCTGTGGTATCATAAACACACACAGAGCTATTCAGAACGTTAAAGCAAAAGTCCCAAAGATCCTACAACTGAGTTCACACAGGCCAGACAAAAAATGGGAAGTTCAGTTACTAGGCAAAAGCCCAGCTAGAACTCA
>NW_009198135.1:0-15496 GCF_000690835.1 Fulmarus glacialis
TTAACTCTATCCCAGCCAAAACCGGGACATCCCCCCATTAATAAATCTACCCAGCACCCAAGATTTAGCTTTTCTAAGCTCATTAATCCCTTTGTTAACTTCTTGTGGAGTCTTGAGTTACTGTTTCTAATACCTTTATTGAAATGTTTATTCACCAATCCTAACAGTGGCATTCTCCCTACTTGCTATTAATTTTTGTGTCCCTAAGCTCTTCAACCGGTTGAGAAGACTTTAAGAAAAGAAGTCTTTCTTTTATTTAAACTAATTACTCATCTGTTTCAGTGAATCCTTACACCAAAATCCAATTGAATCACCTATGAATGACTTCGTTAACTTCCATGATCAGCTCTTCCATGCTGTCCTCTCTACTTAAAATAATCAACTATAGCTTTTGACTCAGTGACTATCTATTGAAGGAATGTTTAAATCTTGGCTTTGAAATTAGTACTGGTATGTTTTGTGGAGATGCAGAAACCTGGGGGACAGCAATGTCTCTTGACTAAATGCAACTATGAAACACACTTTTTTCTCCTCAAAATTCTTTCACCACTGCTTAGTAGGCATCCAGAGGTCAGGCTGGAACTGCTGATGCTTCAAGGCCAGAATACTTTTGATTTCATCCATAGAAGAGCAGAAACTGGAAAGCTACATGAAATATATGCTTTTCATGTTTAAATGCTGCAGTATGTTTCTCAAAATATTTAAACAAGTAGGGAAATAAATCTCTGAAGTGGAAAGCTAATAAACATTCACATATGCATTTTGCTCATCTCTGAATGTGGTGGTAGTTTAGTTATTCCCTTATTTATGCAGTGGGACAAAGATCAGGAAAGATCATCAGTGAAAACTATTTGGCTGTCTGTTAACTTTCTTTACTCCTGGTTGTTTAACATTTATTTTTAAAGTTATAACAAATGGTTCTTTTCTGTTTGGTAGGAAAGTAGGATGACAGATTGTGGGAAGGAAAGTGTGAGCTGTATGGAAAGAGAACAAGAGCAAGAAAAGGAGGGTGACTGATCCAACAAACCTGTTAATAGCAAGTGGAGAGCAGAAAATGAAAAATGCGCTTTCCTAGCTCACCCCACCACGTCACAGTAGTGAAGCCCTATGCAGAACTTAATTCCGAGAAAGTATTACAACAGCAGTGAGTCTCTCCACCACAGGAAAGAAAATGAACTCGTAACGAATTGTTATAACAATTTATAACATTCATATAACATGAATGAAACATCAAAGATTAATCTAGAAGGAGAAAATGAGCTGTCTTTCCTGAAGCTAAGTATAAGAATACTGCAGGAATCAAAGCAAGACACTCAGGATATGCCATACCAGAACAAAAAGTAATCTACATGACCCATTTATCATCACTGACGCTCAGGGAGAAGGCATACAATCCCTGTTGAAAAATAACTACAACAAACCTTATGCATCTCAAAGAACCGCCACACGGAAGTAAGAACAAAGATATGGGGCAATCTTTTGGGAAAATTATTTAAACAGTTTCAGTCTGTCTGTGTCTGTTCATCACCGATTTTTTCCTTCATTTCTTACTAGAGAAGACTTGAAATGCCAGGTTACGGAGCAGTAATTCCTCTCTGATTTGAAAAACAATGCAGCATCTCTTTATCCCTTTCTCTTTTACCCAATCCTTTAAACTTCCTCCTGCCTTCAATTCCTTCAAAGACTGGAGAACTGAAATCTTTTTAGATCTAGTATGCCAGTAAAATTACACAGCAGCAATGAAATTACACCTGTAAACAACCAGTGGAGTGGTTATAGCTAAAAAGGACAGAGAAGGAATAAACATAAACACATAAGCCTGGCTTCAACAGTATGCAAGATATTTTAAAAAAAAAAAAAAAATCAAGGAAAGAATACACTACAAACAGAAAAGTAGTTGAAAAATTTCATCAAATACAACACGGGTCTAATAAAAATAGGCAGTATAAGACAGATCTTTCTTTGGTAAGCTAATTGATCCTCCAGGTAATGAGAGCGCATCATGGGAAGAGTTACTAGCTGAAGAAGAGGGAAGATTGCAGAAATTGAAAAGTACATCAAGAAATGACTAAATGTCACTTAGCTGTATAGATAAATAATCCTGGTTTGAACAAAAGTTGAAAATGAAATTTCTCAAGGTTGAGAGATCTGTTTCGTATTTATTGTCACTTATCAGCTTGTTACAAAACAAGAACTTCCTAATGACTGAAAACTGGAAAGAACTATCAGTTGGTAGGTCAGTATGAAAGAAGAAAAGAGACCAGTCCAAGACCCTCAGACTACAGTGCTAGAAATGGGATGAAAGTAACTGTGGTACCAACTGTGAGGTCAGTCATTTAGGAAAAATATAAAAAAAAATATTCAGTAGGCTGGGAGTTCCAGCCATCTGAAAACAGAGGAAGAAGTTACCTGGATGCAGTTAGGGTAGGACACAGTCAAGGTAAAAGTATGGTTTGAGATCCTGCAGTTCTGTTGGAGTAAGAAAGCCAAAATTAAGATGACTGCATTGCAGTCAAGACAGTGGCTCCCAAATTATATTGGAAAAAATGTCTTCACACAAAACATCTGATCTGAATAAGCCACGACAGTGTCCTATAATCACTAAAAGCAGGGAAGAAAACTAACAAAAAAATAAAAGAAATGGTGAACGATGTTTTACCAAAGACGAGAGACTGACACTGTCGCCACAGTTAATAGGACAGACACCTTTATTCTCTCCTTTCACAGTTTGGTTTCCTCATAAGCTCCTTACAGCTTCTTACCGGCCTTTAAAATTTAATAAAGCCAGACATTTAAGAGCTTGAAGGTCAGGATAGGAAGCTGTTCCTGCATTATACCCACGTATTTCTGCAATGCTACTGAGTTCACCTCATGCAAGGATCAGTGTCTATGCCGCTTCCATCCTCGCACGTAACACTTTCCCCCTACCAAGCCTAATACAGTGAAGTAGGAATGTGCTTACCTAGCAAACAAATTGCAGTACTTTCTTCCCCTGCAACTAAAATTAAATAGACTTTTAAATGCATTTTTTCCCGACTTGAAGTTCCTGACTTGTTGCCTGCATTTACTGCTCAGTGCTTAAAGATGACTGCGTGGGTTTTAGATTAGATACCCAGTACCTATCCATGCTAAGCCAAATCCTGTCCTGATTTAAACCCCAGGCAACTCTAAATGAAAATATGCACTGAGTCCCTTTAAAATTGCTCCAAGACATACCTTGCTATATGGTTAGTGGCCCTTGCCCCAAAACCCAAAGTATACTATACAATAACTGTGAAAATGTTTGCCTGGCATGTCCCAAGAATACACTACACCATTTTCTGGTTTTCTCCCATCAGCCTATTTCCTTCAGAGAATATTTGCTCCCACCCATTGAACACCACTATCTGATACCACATTTTCTATTTTACTGTTCTGCAACTTTCATTTGATCTGAAAAGAGATGAGGTGAAACGTTTGCTACTAAAAAATTTCACTTAGAGTAAAATCATATGTTTCCCCTCGTTGCTCATATTCATGTATGGTGCATTAAAATTGAGTCCCATAAGTCTTCATTATTCAGGCATTTAATCATATGGAAAATGTGGTAATTTAATTAAAACAAGAAACATAGGTTAGATATCCCAAGGGATACAGACTGAGGAAAAATGATCTAATTCATTGAGTTTCCATTTTGAAAATGTATTAATATTAGACCACAAGACCACAGGAAGAAAAAAAAAAGAAAAAAACGCTGCTCATTTGCAAAGCAGTAATCCAACACTGAGACAATTTCAACTTAGGAAGCCAAAACTTACACTGCTCTGTCTCCTGTCTGCAGCGAGTGTTTGTCAGAACATAACGCAACCAGCAATTATTTGCTGTACTGCAACAAAGCCTGGAATCTTTTTTTTTTTTTTTTTTTTTACATGAGACAGGGAAGGTATAAAGCATTATTAGTTTAGACATCACTACTAAAGATGGCACTTGTCAGACGGTTCATGAAAGGCTTTCAGTCTTCCTTGCTGTTAAGCGCGATGTTTCATTCTTCCCAAAACTTATGTCATGTACCTGGCACTTGACTTCAAAATGATTTATCAACCTGGTATTGTGAGGAGGGAGCACGGGGGGGGCAGATTCATACACACAGATGGTTGCCATTCTCTCTAAAGTCCACGATACACCCACTAAGCCAGCATTTTGTTTTCACATATTATTAAATAGTTGCTTTTTTCTGACTGAATAGTCTTTTCCTTTCCCTCCCTCTCACAAATCCCTCAAACCACAACCCTAATCCCAAAACCTTTATTAATAGAATTTGTCCAAAACACCCTTCAGGAAAACTTCCATCAGATATCAGCATCCTAAAAGGCCTCAGAGGTGTATATTAAGAAGGACTATTAGATTTCTTTCCCAGATTTATTTTATATAATAAAAGCAGTTACTACTTGTATTGTCGACACCCACTTTTGGCACCTATGTAGCCATTTTCTCTTCCATAATTCAGCCTTCTTTTTTAAACGGGCTTGATCCCACATTTTCTCTCTCTCCAAAACTCCCACCGAAATTAGCAAAAGATACAAGCCCGTGCAATATAGAGGGTGAGTTCAGGAAGAGCTGCATTTTTCTATACATAATAGAAAGGAGAGGAAAGTATAGGCACGCTACTCAGCTGGCCTACATCTGCATAGTTTCAGTGACATTCCCATAGTTTATATGCAGTGTTGTAAAATACATCAACATACTATATACAAAAATACTCAGCTTCCCACACTTTTTCTATAAACTTTAAGCAATATTTTATTCTAGTTTTAAATGTCTTTTCAATATTTTGCATCCCTTCCTTTCCAGCATGTTCACATTTTCCAATCTCTTTAGTTCATGCATAACATTCGAAGAAAATGACAAGACGACAGGTATGAAAAAAAATAAAGATTTCACAATAAGTTCTGCATTTTAAAAAAAGCATTACAGTATATTCTTTGCCCCAGTGCTGCTGCTCTTTTTTTTCATAGCTTAACCATCGATAATTGCTTCACCTGTTAACACAAGATTGAACACCTCAATTTGCTGAGAAAAGATATATAATCCAACTCTACCTTTCAGCATTTGTAAGGAAGATGGACACCCAGAGTCCCAGGAGCCTTGCCAGAGTCTTCTGACAGCCCCCATAGAAGCTCAAAATGTCTGAACAGCCACAGGTAGAAAGAGTTAGAGATGGTAATCAAGTCTGCACACCTGAAGCTTGTCAGGTAGTTGGGTTTTAAGGGACTCCTTCAGCTTTAATTTAACCAGAATAAAGACGAATGGGAATATTTCTAAAACCCATTTGCACTTCATGCTTTCCTTTTAACAATCTGCATATCCTTTACATGAGCTACATAGGGCTGTGGTTTTAGGATCTTTAACACCACCACAATCAAGGGAAAACAGCTAACGAACAACGAACATAGAGGAGCAACATCAAGCTTACAGATATCTAGTACATCTAATACTGAAAAATTCTAAAAAGCATTTTTTTCCCCTCATTCCTTCTTCGGATTAAAAAAAACCAGCTTTTATTATTCATTACTCATTGCTGTGTGAAAAGCTAAATCAAAACAGCACTTCACACTTAATTCTGTTCAAGTGAGAGAGCTTTGTAGAAACATACCGCTTGCAGAAAAATCCCTAACTCTAGCTCTCACACACTGCCCTCTCCATTTAGCACTGGGAGAACCCAGCTAAGGCCGCGGGATAATAGGCTGCAAGCAGCCTAATTACAATTACATATGTTTATTTTTTCAGAGCATTTATCTTCAGACATACGGCACTAGTCAGATGTGTTTTGCCTACCAGTAATCTCTCTCTTTAATTTAACATAGTATGAATTCTTTTGGCAAGTATTCAATCCATCAAGATAGCAAACTTCCATCAGCTGGCCACAAGAGTGGAATTCACCTGACCTGGTGGTCATGGCTTAGAGGAGCATTACATGGTATAAATGACCATATAACACAGGCTAACACTTATTTACGCTGAGGGACTGGTGCAGAATTTTGCCATGTTTAAGCTATGTAAGTTTGAGTTATGTAAGATAGTCCTCTGCCTATTTTGATTCTTATTACTTCTGGTTTAGGTTTTTTTCCCCCCCTCCAGGTCTTCAGGATTTTACGCAATGGAAAATGCTACGCCATTTATATACTCCGAAATATTGCAAAATTCCCAACCGATCATCACCAGAGAGCTGTTACTCATCAGTGACAACTCATACAATCAATTCAGCGTGATTTGCTTTACATGTATGTTAAGCTTGGTATGTGTTCATCTGGAATGATTTTTAAGATAACACACACAGATAAATTCTCGCTTTTTTCATCAAGAATACAACATGTTTTGCCCGAGGCAAACTGCTACTCAGTAGTCAGCCAGAGGAATGCCACATACCATAAAAGTTTCACATGTAAAGTCCTGAAAACTGCTTATGCTCAAGAGTATTGAAGATGCAGCAAAGAAGGTAAATAGTACCACAAACAACAATATATCATTTAAAGCATCCCATTTCCCAAACATTACCGAACACTATTAAGCTCATCTATCAACAGGTATTTTTTTATCTGCTAAGTAATAGATACTGCAATTACTATATTAAAAAACGCCTCTGGCTTCACAAGAAAGCTCTTTAAGGATTGCGTCTGTGGAAGGAAACCATCCAGCTTTCTCTCTTTTGAGAAAGGTTCCCATTTTCATTAATTGCTCACATTCCAGTGAGCTTTCTGATGAAGTTGCAGACACAGATCAGAAGGCAGCACCTAACCAAGCAGATTCCTATAACAAAAAGACAATATAGCGACACACTATTTAACTACACTGTAAAGCAATAGCAGATGATGATTTGTACAGTAGTACAAATATATAATTTGCATCTCCAATACACCTTCAGTCATTCTTACCAGCACTTCAGCAGTCACATCACAAATCTGTGTTATACTAAACCGCAGTTACCACACAACTGGGTAGGGAAAATCATTTCAGAGCCTGGCCCACAGTGATTTTCAGGCCAAGTTCAAAATATTTCAAGTGGGGGCAGGTAACGAAAGTTGAAAGTTTTCAAGGTGGGGGGAAGGGATTTTCTTAGCATTTAAGAGGACTTATGACATCGGCTATTCAGAATTTTATTGTTAAATTGCTAAGTACTCAGTAAGCAGATTACGCTCTCTTATAACTTTCAGACTACATCACAACCTGTTTTATCCAAGCACTAGGGAGGTAGAAGAGGAGTTCTTCATTCTCCAGTGCTGGCAGAATCAAAGCTGCCAGCAGTATGGCCCTCTTCTCCCAGCTGACAAAAAAAAAAAGAAAAAAAAAGAGAGAGAAAATAAACAAGAAAGGGAAGGGTAACATATGGTGTAATGCAGGGGCAGAGACCGATCACAAGGTTATGAAAACATTAAAGTTATGATGCAGCAATCAACCATAAAACACTTCAGAAATGCAGAATATTTTTGGAAGAACTGCATTTTCATGGGAATACATCAAGCGCACAGTAAAAACATTCTTATAGAAAAACTATCCCATGTTGTGGCATAAAAATAACAATGAAAAAAAGAATTGAATAGCCAGAAGTTCCCTCCTTCCTTCTCTCTTCCACACACACGTGTGCACACACACAATGTCTTCAAAGCTCTGATTCCCTTTCTTTCTGGAAAGGCATATTTGTCACGAAGTCCTCTTTCTTCTCCACGCCTAAGGCTAGACTTGCAGGGTTCTGCTCTGGAGTCTGCAGTGCCAGTACAGAGCTGCTACAAACTCTCAGCTGATTTCCTCATGCACAGCAGCTGAGGATATGGCCCATGCCCTCTTTCTTTCCCATCCCTCACCGTACCCCTCCAGACCTTTTGCCTACTTCTCCCTCCCATCTCCACACAATGCACACGTTGTGTATACACAGAAGGAGGAAATCTGCACCATAAACACAAAGACACTGTTTATACTGTTCAATCATTTAAATGACTACTGCCATCAGGCTCTGCTGAGCATTCCTTTCATTCTTCCGTATTGATTTTACAGTAACATGAAGTGGTCATCTTGCATTTAAAGACATTTTTTCAAATAATCTCATCTATGCCTTCCAATCCTGAGAGTGTCTTGATCATTGTTATTAGAAGCACTTTTAAAATGTCATGTCTTTCATAAGGAAATTTTCTTCCTGGAAGGGGGATCATTTCTGGGCTTGTTTTGTATCAAGCTATTTTGCAAGACAAGTCATGGATTTAAAAAACACTGCGAAGTTACAGGTTGTAACAAAATTACAGTGTGCTTTCATGTAACTAATGTAGTCTTAAAGTGCAATTCAAATGTATTCTTAAGATGCCATTTAATTCAAAATAAGCAAAAAACTTTGCCTCAGAACATTAGGCTGAAATGAAAATTTCCAGTTTCAAATTGAACAATTCTCAAAACTCTTCATCACTGAAGAATTTTTGCTGAAGTCCAGCATGCTGGATTTAACTTCAGAGTAACAGTGCCAATTCAGGTATTATGCATCCACCTTCAGCCAATTATTACTCATCTCTTTACTGCAATAAGAAAGTAATCAACTCTTTGCAATGCTCTTCCTCACTGAAAGCTTTCTTAGAAAACAGCATCCAGGCATGAATTAAAATTATGGAAAACATAGACATGATACTATTCGAAGGGGAGGGAAGCGAGTTACTTTCAGATGCTCTAACAAGAGCATTTCAAAGGTAACTGGTGGAATTAGTAAGGGGTAACTGGGAACGAAAATTGTAATCTCTAACTTTGAAAATCAGTCCTAAAGGGATCAGCTTAGAATGCTTGATAGGGAAGATGTGCACACATGCATGGGCGTGCACACATGCATGGGCATGCTCACAGTGTACATCACTACCTCTTCTTTATACTCACTCACATTTTCCAGTAGTTTTAGACTCCCGCTGAGGTTTTCCCTTATGACTTAAGCCTAGAGGTAGATCACGTGAACAAACTTAGCTTTCACTGAGCTCTAACATATTAAATGAAAAATATTATCATTATTAAATAAACAATATGTATCCTTTAATACAGAATATTCTAACCTCAGCTGTTTACACATAGCTATAACACGGGGGAAAGAATGTGAAGGTTAAATATAGCACTAAGTGAATTCCCAATGAAGTGCACTTTTCTTTGCTGGAACTGCGGAAATCTGAGAGAAATAAAGATAAAATGACAATGACCTGGAAGGTCCGTTCTGAATACCAACAAAATCTTCCTGCCAGTATTGCTTTAGATAACAAGCCCACACCATCTTGTC
Organism: Fulmarus glacialis; assembly: GCF_000690835.1. Lineage (NCBI taxonomy): Eukaryota > Metazoa > Chordata > Aves > Procellariiformes > Procellariidae > Fulmarus > Fulmarus glacialis. The sequence goes on from NW_009198135.1 coordinate 9,275, forward strand.
AGAGACAGGAATGGTTCCCAAAGAAGCAATAACAATACTTGCTAATCTCCAAGAAGGTTTTGGCCCTGCTGTGACATCCTCAGGGCAGTTTTCTCTGCCCGCCTTGGCAGGCAAAGGAGCTAATGTTCTCCAAAAGGTACACAGCACACCTGGTTCAGAGACTCAAGTACTACAAGAATTCCTGGAATAACTTTTCTGAACAAAGCAGTAGACCATGGTCTGCATAAAGGAGAGCTTAAAATGCAATCAGACTTAGCAAAATGAGAAATAGTAAAGATAATAAGCTACCAGCATAATTTATCATACTGTATTACCTAAGCTTGCTGAGAAAAAATATAACCCAACAGCATAGAGAGAAAAATTGTTGCCCAAAATCAGTGCTGATCTACACTTTTAACTGGCCTGTCAACCACAGGGGATTATGTGAGGTGGGGATCAACATAAAAACTGGCTGTCTCTGCCCACATGCTTTTCCATGAGTTGGCTTCATCTCATCTGGAACACTTGGGATATGGTCTGGAAAGCAAAGGCAGCTACATTTCACTTGTCAAAGCAGGAGCCATAAAGAGGAATGAATAGCAGTCAAGCACGCAAAGACTCTAGGTACAAAGTCCCTCATCACCTTTATTTTAGCCCAAACCATTGCATAGCTTTATCATCTGGACAAAAACTGTGAGAAATCAGCAGTGCAAGCTAAATATTTTTAATGTCTTTATCATATCAAAATATTTCCACAAAAGTTAACTCTCCCTACAGAAAGCAACAAACAGGCTTCAGAAAGGGTTTGAAGACTGGAAACAATACATCATTTTCCTGCCTGTGAATCTCACAATTTTATAAAGAGATTATATGGACTGACATATTCAGCTCTTCATAAGCCCCTGGTATTTAATGAATCAAATTAAAACAGATGGTTTCCTAGTCTTCTCAGTGTATTCAGTCACAGTACCCATAATCTGCAAAATTATCTACATATACCAATAAACTTTTTCAAATACTATCATAATAAAGTCAAATGGCTCAGGTAACTAAAATAAATTATTTTTACAAAATAAACTTCAGTTGCCTAAAAGATTTTGTGGTAACAGTCTGCTTTGCTTCTCCCAAGTACATCAAGAGCACTATTTCACAGCTATGTGAGCTAGATTTTTAAAATAATTAAGAACCATGTTTTTGAGGGTAGATATATAACAGTACAAGTATTCGAAAAAATCAGAAGTGGATGAAAAGAAAGTGAAGGCATCTATCTTGACTTCATTCCCCTATGATTTTTCACGTTTCATCTGCTGTCCCAATACTGACTTTTCAACGTAAGGGACACGACTTCCTTTATTACACTTGCACAGGATCTATATTTTACACTTGCTGCAACAACTCCCTCTGGCAGTTCTTGTCAAACTATACATCCGATAACATGAAACAGCTTTCCTCGGTTCTTTGTGCTTTTAATACTGACTGTGACACCACTTTCTACTCCAAAGTCCATCTATTCAAGCTAGTATGTAATATCAGAATGCATATGATTTCATACCTTTAGTATCATTCATCCCAAATCTGTAGAGCAAGGCAAAGAGAAGAGAGGTGAGCAATTCTCAAAGGCAACAAAAGAAATATAGACCTTTAAAAAGATTCTCTTAAAACCTATCCAAGTGACTTCAATTTTTTGGTGTCCATTATTTGATACACTTTAAAAACACCCAAAGATGTTTCTGAAGCCCAGGAGGAGAAAGCAAGCATTCTGAAAACCCAGACTATTAGTGCACGGAGAGGTACCCAGACAGGACCAGATTTGCCAAAATAGAAGCTTTTTTAAAAAAATCTCACTGTGAGGGAGTCATTCAAAGACAAATAGCAAGGTGAGAGCATTACCCGGACACACATACCAGATGCCCTATGCAATTCACTACTTAGAGTACTGGCGGTCCAAAACCAAGTAAGTAATTTGTGCAGCGATAGAAAAAAAGACTGAAAATTTTTGTAATGCAATTTTGCATTATCTATTTTAGAGATGTGTTTATTCTAGTTATTGGCAACATTTAGGTTTTTTTAAAAAAAGAAAAGGAGGGAGGCAACGTGATTCAGGTAGGTCTGCATACAGCGACTATTTACAACCTGCACATACAGTGTTCTTCCATGAGAACAATTTTCCAGTTAGGCCTTGAATACTGCATTCCTCCTACTGTCCATTATCTTTCTGTAAGGAGTTATAGATCTTTTGACTCCAGATTTCTGCAAAATAGATTTGTGTGCCTCTCTAGTGTACGGTACAAAGCCCAAAGCACCTTCATTTTTCAACAGAGGGGAAAAAAATTACTACTGCTTGCAAGTAGTTTAACACTTCATTTTATCTTGCACATCTGAAACAGATCACACTTTTGTTTCAGAGGCATAAACGCATTTGTGCTGATGCTCTTCTATTAGACAAGGCTGCACCTGGAATATGTTTGATGACCTCCTGTATTTGGAATACTGCCATGATCATTAACAGAAGAATCAAAAAGGTCAGTATTAAATGATAATATACATATGCACACACGCACATGCATGACCTATACAAAGTATGAGATATAATTTTAATAATACGTTATGCAAAAAATTTAATATATACAGGTAATAATGAAGGTGCTTAGCATGAAATAAAACATTTTGGGGCTGAAGGAAGGGTTTATGGCTACTCGGATTTTCCTTTGATGTTATTTGTAAGTTATTAAATTTAACAGCTCCTTTTATCTGATTATTCCAATGGAAACAGAAAGCTATAGCACCCAACACAGTAAATCAAATAGGCCTCCTGATATGAGTTATTATTCTATGTATGATACACGGAGAGTTTCACATTTATTGTTTGTGGGTCTTGCATCTTTTCATCCTTTCTCGCTTTCTGAAGTTGATCTCTTTCCAAAAAACTTGCACATTAAAAATCATTGCGGATGTCAAGTTAAAAAAAACTAACAGTAAAAAAAGACATTTGTTTACCCATATCATTCAAAATCATACCCTATAAGAAGGTTTCATTCTATCAAGTCTGTCTAACACAGACTCTGAAGAAAACTGCACTAAATAATTCCCTTGTACTCAGCGCTTACTCCGTTGTGAATGAAGAGTCATTATATCTATTCTGCTCGTAGTTGCAGCAATTGTCCATATTAGGATACTCTAATGAAGCCTGTCATTAGCATGCTGAGCCACTTCAGCAGCTTAGCACTTCTTTTTGTTTTCATTTTGGTTTTTGGCATGTAATTTGCATTTCTATAAACCTCTAGGAGCTAAGCCTGCTGGGCTAGCAAGTCTCTGCTCTGCTCCCGGGGCAAACTCCGGGAGGTACTGCAGCTCACACTATCACCCTTCAGATTTTAAGTTATTCACATTTATGAGAAGTAATACAAGCAAAAAGTTTATCTTTGAATTTTAGTAGTTAAGAAAACAGCTTTTCAAGGCCAGTTTAGCAGTCTATGGGGGAATGTAATGTTCGCTGACCAAAGCCCTTCATTCTGAACTCCTGGAGAACATTCCCCTTTCTCTTGATTCACCCCAGATGAGCCTCACAGGACTGATTTTATATCTTGTACGTGACCATTTCAGTGGCGACAGACTAGTGCTATAGAGAGGAAAAAAAGACAAAGCCTCTTATTCTACATTAGTTATAATATTCCAAAGGCTGTTAAAGAAGTGTAACAAAAGCATGGCTGGTCATGATTTTTGTTCTATGTTGGGATTTCTGCATATCACTGCACCACCTTCCACCCCACACACGTACCCTTCCCCTCAGCACACAGCAGTACCTCTGGACAAATTAACACAATGGACATGACCTTTCCATTCAGACCTAACAACTGCCAATATTCAGATCACTTCTGGAACTCACCTAAAGGAGTTGCACCTACATCTTATGGGTTGTGTATGGCCAAATTTGTCCTCTCCTGGGTAAATACAGCGTTGTGTTCCAGCTTTGCTTTATTTTATGCCTACGCATTATCCTGTGTGTCCCATACCTTAGTACCTCTCCAGCAAGATAAAAAAAGCCAAGTTATTTATTTTCAAAAGTACTTTCTTCCTACAGAAGAACACAGAATCACAACTCAGATCTTTTCGCCATTTTGAAGTAGAAAACTGTCCTTTAAATAGAATTAGGCAACCAATCAGTTCAGAAGAGATATAAAAAAGACAATGTTTAATGCAGGCTTACTGCAGAATACTATCTAACCTTTTACCTCCCCAGCTGCTATCATCTATTCAGCATGGCTATGGAACAGAAGAAAGTTTTAAGGAACATCAAGACCAGACAATGACACTGATATTTTGAGATGCAGTCACTTTTCTCCTGAAATCATTTGAACGACAGGTTTGAGTTCATGTGGATTTACATAATTACGAAGGCATCTAAGATTTAGTCCTGTTAATCTAAGTAGAAAGAATGTCCAAACATATCCTGTTAACTGCCAGCTGAGCTTGTTTAACTTGTATTTTATTAAAAGATGCTGAACACACTGAAATGACACTTGAAGGACACTGTGCTCTTGATTCTGGATTTAAAATCCAAGAAGAATATGTTAAAGCAAACATGTTTATGAACTAGTTGAAAATACAAGCTAAAGATGTGCCTATAAGACAGCACATGAAATCCTGCACATGTTGACTATGTGAGGATTAGCACAGATGATGGATAGAGGATGGCATACATGGAAATTAAAGCAACTTTGATTTAAAACAGATGTCTGGAAGGTCTCTCCCTACCCCTTTATTTTAAAAAAATTTATCATGAGAGCAACCAGCACACTACTCAGGTAAAAACAACTGGGCTATTCAAAACAAACAGTAACAACAGATGGAATAGAGTATGAAAAGTTAATGGGTTTTATTGGGAGACATCTCTGTTTTCCAACACATATATATGTATAAACACCACACCTATATACATGTATACATACAGAAACCTTGTGCATTCAAAACAACCACAAAAAGAATAGCAACATTGCAAGTACCAAAAGGCTAGCATACCACAAATAAAACACAACGTAGAAAGCATCGTCTTCAGCTCTTTCCATATATTCTAAATTGGATTTTGAAATTTTCACATTATTTGGAATCACATTTTCTCAGTGCTAGGACAAATGACCAGGACAGACTCAGAAAGTGCTCAGTCGTGACATGCAAATCAGTTCTTGGCCAAAATACTTTGGTTTTCATAGATCCTGTAAAAGTAATTAAGACATCTTACACTCAAATGGTTTACACACCATATCCCTGAAAACCCTATTTATCAAGACTGCTTTTTGCTCCTCTCTTGGAAAGGTACCATACTGAAAAGCTAAAGGACACATACATGTCTGTATGCAGAAAAACAAATCATATCCACACAATTCTTGCAAGTACACATGGAAAATTGCAGAACTATGTAACAACATTAATTTTATTATGCACCTTTGACCAGCATTTTGTTTGCCCACTAATTCGGCTATTGGGATTACTTTTAACTTTCCAACTCCTGAAGTAACACTGAACTGCAGCCATTTGGTTCTTACATCAGGTTCCAAAATGATTCTTCAGTCTCCCCTCACTTCTGGAGTTTCCATTAGGATAGCACCTGCCTATGATCCAGAGAAGAAAAGTCGTCCTAGCCAGCATTTATTTCTTGTCAAGGTTGTTATGTTTTATGATTCATTATTATTTGTATGACTGTCTTTCTAAAACCCAGATAAGTGTCTCATTCTGCTGGATACTACATCAGTATCTTTTTAAAAAGTTTATGAAGCAGAAGTAAGTACAGGTGAAGGGAAAGTTCTGGAGGTATTGCAGGGAGGGCAGCCACCTCCAGCAATGACCTATCCATACCCACATTAATCACATGAGCCTCCTGTTTTGCTGTGAATTGGATGCTTGCAGGAAGCTACTGGAAGGCTGCTTCTGAGGAGGGACTTGCAGACACTGCAATACCATCTGCGCTATTCTGTAACGCAGCATGTGTTCGTTCAAATATAGAGAGAACGCTTCCCCAAAACCGCAACTGAAAGGGAGATGTGGTTTTCTTTTTCTGGAGTAGCTGGGATAGGAGTAATCTAGTTCAAGTACCTTCAACAAACTCTCTGAGTACGGATTACCAGATACATAAATGATAACATGAGCAGTGAAGAGTCTCGGTCTCTCTATGGTCCGTGAGAACAAGATGCTACTGGGCTGCTGAAGGCCAAGAGAGCCACAGCAGCCAGCCCCAGGCAGTTTTCA
>NW_009198136.1:0-7096 GCF_000690835.1 Fulmarus glacialis
AAATAATATATATAATATAATATAATGTAATATAAGTTTTTTGCATTAGTTTATGTTCAGAATTTAACTGAAATACTTTGCGTTATCCTAAAGCGGCATTTTTATATAGTACTAGATGTGCTATTTTGGTAAAATTATTTTTAGTTTATAACAGAAAAAGAAGAGTCTAGTGAGGTTGAGAATAACTGTTAAAATATTTTTAATTGTTTTTTTCACTTTTTTAGTCTGTTGGGACATAAAAATTGTTAAAGTTTTTTTATGTTTGTAGTTCTTATTTTTGTGAAGTTTGTAGTTCTTTGTAGTCTACTAACAAAAAATGATCTTATAATTACGTACTGCTTATGTCTGATTAGCTGTTACATTATTGCAATTTGAATTCTTACATGATATAACGGATTGTATAGGTAAATGTACAGTTTCATCATCCTCAAGGACAATTCTAGGTGCATGAATATTTTGCAACCATGTATCGTTACCTGTCCTTACATTTTACCTATTTTTTCACCATCTGGAAGCATTATATATATTGCAGAAGGTAACATGGCTTCTCCTGATTTTATTCATAGCTGGGTCAACTATATATGAGCAAATCCAAGGACTCCCTATTGTTTAATGAGAAAAAAAATGCTCAAAAAGTACTTTTTCTGGATTTGACAAATACTGAAATGTTACAGAAAATCTTTACAAGAGAATTGGTTCGAATTGTAAGCACCATACGTATTTTTTCTCAGAGCTATTTGTCCTAGTTGACATAATAAAGCACGAAAATTAGACTTATTGTTGAATCATCATATACAAGGGTCATAATAGGCCAAACAAACACAGCTGCTTCAGAGATAACTTGTAGTTGAAACTCGGAGTCTAAGACTTGGCAAGCACAAGGAAAATGAATGTAGACCAATGTTTTTGTTGTATAATCTAAAGCAGTTTCATTTCAATCATTAGAGTTGTCCTAGTTTATACTCACAGATGTTAAAAGACATTTTGCTTTTTTTCCCAATTACTTTTACTTAATATCAAAAAAGTGTTGGTTTCTACTGCTTCTTTTAACACTTTTAAAAACTGCAGCAACAACTCAAAGTGTTCATCTCATGGTAACTCAGCAGTGGCAGTGACTAGTACCTGATCCTCAGGACATCCAGCCATATCTTTAAAATTAAACGTAGTCTTTAAAACAGGAAAACTGGATTCTAACTGCCTAATAGAAAAGGTCATTGGCATTCTTGAGCTGTGCCTAGACGTTGTTTTGGACAAGCATTAGTTGGTCTGGACCAAAGTCAGGCCAGGAACTGTTTTGAGAATGCAACAGTGATAGACAATGCAGTTTCCTTGCCTATGGCCATGTTCTGGCACTGTTTGTTTTCCTGGTGTAAGTTTAGCTGCTGGCAACGATATTCAGAATTTTCTGAATTTCTTTGAAGCTGGCCACACCACTGCTGGTACTTGATATCACTTCTAACTTAAATTAATGTAAAGGATAGATAACATAGCTTTCTTTTATGCCTTTGATAATACTCATTACTTTACATTCTTTTAAGTATTTGCAGATCCATCTGAAAACATCAGTTCTTGAAAAACGAGGTAATTTATTGTGCAACACATTTTTGTGTAGATAAAACCAATAAAGAATATAATACAAAAGGAAATGTTTTTGTACCAAGTTTCAAATCTTTAAAAATGAGAATAATAATACAAACCATAATTAAAAAATTCTGGTTTAAGTTCATTTATTTATCTGGCGCTATTCATTTTTGAACCTTGATATGAAATCTTGCTACCAAAACTGAAGGATCAACAAGTGTGCCAGAACTGGATGCTTTTCTTTATGGATTCCATCATAGGAAAATAAATCACGTGCTGACAAGAAAAAAAAAAAGCCTTCTCAGTTGCATATTTTTATTTTAAAAAATCAGAATAAGGAATTTAGAATAAGAAAGATACTGAATCAATAGTTAAGCTTGAATTGTTAAATGTGAATAATTTGTTGCATAATTCCTGTTTCATTCCAGTTAATTTTTGTTCAGCTTATAAACGACGAAATTTCTTTTTCTCCCTTCTCACTTTTCAGTTTGGCACATGGCACAGCAGAGAAATGAATTTAGAATAGTTTCATGCATATATTTCCAGTACCCTGTGAACATCACTCTAATTCTCATGATATCATAATCTCTCAAATTATGTCTCTGAACATTTATAGACAGATGCATTTATTATCAGCTGAATTCCCTCTTTCTCCTCTATCGTATTGTATCATCTCTCCTAATACTTCTGAGGTTTTGCCCTAATAACATCAAATCCTAATTAAAGCCCTTGTGTTACCAGCTTACAGGGAAATTTTAAGAGAAAATCTCTTCAACTCTTCTTGCAAAATAACAGGCAACATAGTTTATGGATGAACTGACGTTTCTAATGATGTAGAATACTTTGGAACTTGTCTGTAATCATTATGACATTAAACCCTGGAGAATTAACCAAGTGTCTTTGGACAGTGTCTTTCCAAAGTACTCAGTTCTTTCTGTATATCCACATTGAATCCCACAGATTCATGCTATTTGCCATTTTGTCAGTATTGATTGTTGAGTTTGTTATAAAGAATAAGGATGGTAAGTGTGTTGTTGCTGCTTTTCTTTTTATAACATACCAGTAGACTTCTCCATACTAAACAGGAGATTAGACTTACTTAAGTATATTTGCTTATGCCCTCTATTGATCTTATATTGTTTATAACAGTTTTAGTGTTTGCTACAGTAAAGTTATCCTTTGTCAGCGGTTGAATCCATCCACTAAGATACGATTTTATAATCTCTGTGTAAACTGAAGTGCGTTCTATTTTTATACCTTTTTATACCTTTTCTCTCTGTTACCTTTTTTTTAACATTTTCCTTTTAGAAAACTTAAAAAAAAAAACCAGAATAGTCATCCTTAGAATGTCTTGATTCACTGACTCATGCTGACTGTGGTAGTCAGTCTAACAGTGCCAGTCCTTAGCACCAGAGCTCTATCCAGAATCTATTCCCTATGACTTTACTATAAAGTATAAATTCCTTTCACTGTAACTTCATTTAAGATAAGTTTGTTGCAAACGAGTATATAGATATATATATCAGTTAGGAAATTAGTGCTCTCTGAGCACTAAAAAGACTGACAAACTATGCAAGTTCCAAACTTCAGAATGACTTTACTGCATTGCTGATATTCATTAACATTACACATTGCCAAAGGTTAATTCTTAATCACTGTTAATCATTATCATTGCACGTACAATACTGTTAGTCCTTATCATTAGTAACTTTACAAACTAGTATTATTTTTATTTATATATTTACTTATGTTGATTTATCATTTATGTGTATATAATCATGCAGTACTGTGGAACAGATGCTATTTAGTTAGCACTGCTGGCTGTGGCTGTTCATGGTTCTTAGTTGCTAAGGTCAAGGTAGTCAGTCCCTGGAGTTCTTTAGTGAGGGAAGCAGGAACCACAGTGGCCTGTCTTCTTTTTTCCCTGTCTTTTCTCACTTATCATCAATGTTTTATGCTTCCTGCCTCCTCTCCAAAAGAGAAGTGTGATCTTATCTGCTCTTGACACCTTACTTCTGTAATCAGGACCCCTTCTTGTTTCACTTATTTTTGCAGAGACAGACATCTTTCCTGCCTGCTCATTCTTATCCTTTAGATTTTACTTCTGGCACGTTTTCTTATACCCTATTTGAGCAGCTATATCACGGGTCTCCGATTGTCCCTTCACAGTTACAGATATTATTTATATATTTAAGCCCAGTTCTGTTAAAAATGCTGTAAGTGTTGTTACAGTATTATGAAATGCTTATTCATTTTCTCCAATTACACTATTTTAGTATGCTTATGTCTGGAACAAGTATTAGGTACAGTTCCTTTAGCCTGCTTCTAAGCACCCTTTTTTGGGTGCAGTGGTCCTTCTCTTTGGCTACATATGGTACAGATCTGAGTTTTGTCTAACGTTATGAATAGGTCACACATGGGTACTCAGAAAAAAATGTAGATAGTTTTGTAATGTTATTTGCATTCCTCTAATTCTAGGAGCTAGCTTTTTCTTTTCAGAGGTGCTGAAACACCTCTTTCCTGCTAACTTCTGCAAAGACAAAAGTTGGTAAATGCCAATGTTACCTTTAAATATGAGGCTTAAGTTCCTTAAGCACTTCTGAGAAATTACTGATAATGTACAAAAGTATTGTCTGTGTTTAAATGCTCTTCATTTAAACTCTTTTGTTGTTTATCCTGTCCTGTAAGAGGCCCTGGTTTTCCTACTTCCCTTTAGACTCCAGTTGAAATAATGAGTTGTGTTTGTAGTGGAGAGTCTTTTGAGTAATTTCAGAACTAATCTCAAACTGTGCAAGTTTTCCTTAGCAATGCTTCTTCAATTAGTAACCATGCCACAATCATCTTTCTTTGTCTTTAGTTAGATAACAGTTTATGCCAGCTGACAATTTGGATAACCATACTGTCAACCAGAGTTAGACTTATTCTGTCTCCTCCCTGTTACTTTCTCAGTCCATTCCCAAATACAACATCTTGCTCTGTAGCTCCCCTCTTTGCTTTTTAGCATTTGAAGCCACATCTTCTTTTCAGAATAAAAAAATAGTTTTTCTTTAGTGTAACTGTCATCTACCTGTGCTGAGTTCCTAAAAAAGGACTAGTCTTATGTCATTAGAATGTATTCAGTATTATGCATACCATGAACTTTAATTATAGTACTGTTAGAGAAAAGCAGCATACTGTTTCGCTCTTTTCTTTTTTTTTCCCCTTCTGGGGAGAATTTATTTGGAAAAGCAAAGTTAAAATTAGCCTCTACGTTTTCTCAGAAGTATGCAAGAATTGTTTTGTGCTAAGTTGTATAAGCAGGTGATTCCTAAATCAGAGATGGGTGAGTATCTGAAAGATCCGTAAGTAAAAGCACGCATATTCAGGCAGTATATTTTTAAGATACGCTTATTTCTACATGAACGGATTTTAAGCTATCATGGAATTCAAAAGTAAATTGTGATATGATTATCATTTGAATGCTGAGTTCAGTCTGCCTTCTGTTTTTACTGGCACTCCTTTAAACTACTGCTATACTCTTTCTTCCTTTTTCTCCCCCAGAAGCAGTAAACAGCTTTTCCCACAGATGGGGATCAGCTTGGCATTTAATGGTCCCAGATGCCAAACTCCGGAACATTTTTTTGCAAGCAGCATCTGACTTCTTAGCTGGCATTTCTTCAGGGTTCTTTGGCCAGCTCTTCCTCTCTTGCTGCAGAGATGTTTCCCAAAACATTTGTCTGTTGTGCTTCTAACTTATCTTTAGTTCTGACTTTTTTTCATCCTAGTACCACGTTATGTATGCACCTCTTACTCAAAACCATCTTCAAAAGATTTATATGGACAGTCTGCAGATTTACTAATGAATTAGCTAAAGAAATTTGTGAAAGCGCCAACAAGTGTTTCCTCCAAAGATAGCAAGTGTTCTATAGTTTCATCTCTGGTAATACTGCTAACAACTGGAAGTGTGTAGTGTGCTGCTTGTTATACTGCAGTGTGTGAAATCAGCTTTAGGGTTTTCGTTGCCTTAGGCAAACAACAAAATATTGCTGTGCCATCTCAGTAGCATCTACGAAAAAGTCACTGACATTTTGCCCTTAGGACATATTTTGGCCATTATTCAACAGTTTTCTGAAAGGACAGTGGCATTTTTATTCAAAATCCCAGTGAAACATGAAATTTCAAACAACACACAGTAAGTACCTGGAAAATATCTCCCCCCCCAAACCAGCTCATCAACTTTTCCTTCCTGAACAGTAGAATTGCTCCTCCTGGTATATTTAATCGTTAGGTGACGTATTTTAGATGAATGTTTTATAATACCTTTCGGTCACAGGCAACCAAAGAGACATGAAATGATCATTTGATGAACTCACAGGTTAAATGGAGGGAGTACAAAACACTTTCTAAAATAATGAGATACCTGAGGCATAGCTTTGAGAGTGCATGAAATGTGATATAAAAGTTACCCAAATTCATCATAGCTGTAGGGCAATTAAACACTTTCAATGTAAATAATGTACAAATACATGAGCACAGCTAACAGAGACAGCTAACAGGTGACAGTTTGCATAGCAGTTTCTGGCCTGTGGCTTGAGATACACTAGATTTTCTGGGAACTACTTCTGGGGTCATCAGAGGACTCCTATGAATTCTGAGGAGCTTCAGGGTGCCTGCTGCTCCTGGGAGGGGATAGCTACAGGAAGCAGTGACCGCTAGCAAGCTATAGCAATTTCCCACAAGCTTTGTTGCCAACTTTTCTTGATTGATGGGGACTTTGAGCTTTTTGTTTCCAGCTGACTCCTCATTAGGGACAGTCAAGCATCCTTTCAGTAAATGTTAGAGTATATGTAACTACCAAGCCCAGGGCACAGCCAACAGAGGCACTAGTGTAGAAGGGGGCCAGAAACTCTGTTGAGGATACTGTGTACTTAGGTAATGAGGTGCTACAGGGCACTATCCCTGACCGTCCACAGGAGCAAGTACTTCAGCATATTAGAGATCCCAGACCAGACTGATCTTCTCAGCGGGGATGTAGTTCTGCAGGTGTGGGGCTGCAGAGATGTCTGGAGCCTCTGGCTGAGGCTGGGACCAGAGGATACAGTGTCCTTGCCTGCAGGAGGTACTTGTGCGCTGGAGGAGGATCTGTGCTGTCAAGTAAATGAGCTGCAGGAAGCAGTCAGCAGACTGTGCAGCTTCAGAGATGATGAGAACAACAACATCATATTCTCCAAGACCCTGCAGATACAGGAACCTGAACTAAGCATAGTGAAGGAAGATCAGGCAGAGTCTGTGCTTAGGAGGTTTGGAAATGAAGATTCCAGTGATGATGAAGGCTGGAAGCTTGTGACATTGACAACAGGATGAGATCTACTGTCCTATCTGCAGGTCTGCAACTACAGAGTAGGTTCAGTGACCTTGTAGCAGAGGAGGGACCAGAAGCTCTGTCCAGTGAAGCATCCAAATCAGCTGAAACTAAGCCATGAGGCAGCACCAGGAGGAAAGGGTGAGGATGTAGTCTACCTGGACTTCAGTAAAG
>NW_009198137.1:0-1058 GCF_000690835.1 Fulmarus glacialis
TTGGCTGCCTGCTGGATTAAACCACAACAATAGGCTATATTTATTATCAACCATACCATGCTGTTCCACAGGGTGCAACTAAAATCTGCTTCAGGTAATAAAGTCATGACATCCACCTCCATTAGTTGCAATAACCATTTAATTATGGAACTACTACTATTTGCTCTGGGTGAAGATTTGTCCTGATTTTTTGAAAGGAGCACGTGTGATCATTCTTAAAAAGCCAATGAGACATTCTAGGTCTGAAGACTAAATTCATAAGCAAGCAAAATAAAAGCACAACTAGTACTATAATATACAATAACGCAAAATGATAAAAGATATATCATTTTTGTGAGTTATGTAGGATATTAACACTATGAGGAGATTGGTGTACACAATCAGATGAGATACATTTTAATGTTATAAAAAGGTATGACAGTATATACCTGAAGGTATATCCCATCTGCAGAACATAATATTTTACTACATCCAGCTTTTCTTCTTCATTTAATTTTTTTTTAAAAACGGAAAATTCTATGTTCACATGCATATTTTTTCTTTGGCAACCTTTGAATTTCTCTTCTGCATACCATGGTAGGCTTAATCAAGACTATTATTTAAACTGCTCTAAATGAATAAATAAACAAACAAAAGCATTGGCATACTGTCGTGGTTTAGCCTGGCAGGCAGCCAAATACCACGCAGCCACTCACTCACTCCCCCCACCCCCCTCGCCGTGGGACGGGGAGAGAACCGGAAGGGTAAGAGTGAGAAAAACTCATGGGTTGAGATAAAGGCAGTTTAATAGAACAGAAAAAGGAAAATAATAATAATAATAATGACAGAATATACAAAATGAGTGATGCACCATGCAATTGCTCACCACCCGCGCTGACCGATAACCAAGTAGTGATCGCTACTTCCTGGATCACGCCTACCATTCATATACTGAGCATGACGTCACATGGTATGGAATACCCCGTTGGCCAGCTGGGCTGGCTGTCCTGATTATGTTCCCTCCCATCTTGTGTACCTAGCTCAGTCAGTAGGCATGGGAGCTGTCCTTGGACTAGGAG
>NW_009198137.1:1110-1503 GCF_000690835.1 Fulmarus glacialis
AACACAGCACTAGCAAGAAATTTAACCCTATCCCAGCCGAAACCAGGACAGTATCCACCCCTTATTCTATACCATTTACGTCATGCTTAAGTCTCACATTTTTTTTGATACATTTCAATTAATCACCACTATCTTTCTTTTTATATATACACATATATATGTACACACAGATATCATTCCCTTAGTCTATGGACTATCCCTCTGAAATGTCCATTGAGTTCATTTAGTCCACTGTCATAACAGTCTTTCAGGGCTGGAGAGATGGTGTGTGGTGTTGGGCTGTTGCATCCTGAAGCCAGTTCTCATTTCAGTACTGCTGCTCTCATCCAGTTCTATCGTCGTTGCACTTTGCCCAGTTTTGTCAGAGTTAGTTCATTCTTCCTTAATCTGGGT
>NW_009198138.1:0-7922 GCF_000690835.1 Fulmarus glacialis
ATATGAGTGTGGTAGTTTAGAGAGAGAGAGATATACTGGGGCCCCTGGTTAAAAAGAAAACCACCTCTACCTCCTAATTCTAGGAAGTTGAGAAGACTTTAAGAATGATCATTTATGCTTTTCAAAACCAAACTAGTAAGTTTTAGTATTAGCAAATGGTGACGCTCTTTCATTCCCAGCAGAGACAGATTTTGCTTAAAGGCTTAGTTAACATTGTTTACCATTCTACAATTATATTCATTCTGTCATTCATAAAAGCCCATCTGCAAACCAGCTTACTCTGCTTCCATATTAACTTTGATAACCAGTTATCAAAGGAATATTCACACTGGTTTAATCTGGTAAACCTCAGAATTAATAGGTATGGAAGGTGAGATAAGAAAAAACAAAAGAGAAAGAATTCACTAATGGATGTGTAAGATCTATCAGGTAAAAATGAAATGCTATTTCAGATGTGTGTCATTTTTCTGTATAGATCTACAAACTAAATATTAACAAGGTGTTTTAAATGAAGCACTTCATTTACATTTCACCTGTCCTATTCCAATTGCTCTATTCTCATAGTATGATTCAACCATTGTACACATCAGCTTTAGCAAGCCATAAAAAGTAATTTTTGGCTTCAGATTCTGTGATAAATTTATCATCAGAAAATTACACGTCAGTCTAATTTCATGGCTGTATTATCCTTCTGTCTAAAAGCTTAATGAATTAATTAAATTCTGAATTAACTGAAATCAGAATAAGCCCCAGACACTAGCTTCTAATCTGGACAAACATCTCTTGACAGAAAATAGAATTAATGTGTGTCTCATGCTTTGGAAAAGTTTGCCAAAAGTAGACCCCTTACTGTTTTACGCACACAGCCTTGCCTCTACCACAGGTGCTATTTGCTATTACAGTGTTTCTCCTTTGAAGATCTTAATGCACCTTCTTAACGTATGCTAACCTAGTTACACCAAAGGGATGTAAATTGTCAGCCTAGAAATTCAACTATACTATCAAGTCAAGAGAATCTAGTGGCTCATTTTTTTCTTAAATTAACTGATTTGTATAAAACTGAATGTTTCATGTCATAAAATGTTCTGCAGTTCTCTTGCAACTATTAGGATGCTTATAGAGTAGGAATGTGGAAACTAGCATGACCGTTTTATAACAGCAGTAGCATGGGGAAGTGAATGAGGAGGATATGCCCAAAGGATGCCTGGACAAGAAAAAACAAGGAGATGAAAGCACAGAATGTGAAGGCACGTATGTATTCCTTTTTGTTTCCCTGTGTAATTTCTAAAGGAAGTGTTCCCCACCTGCACACCATCTAGGTGACACCAACAGCCCAAGTGGCAGTATGCAACAGTCTATACAAAAACTTAGCCATACAGCTAAAGCAGATCGTACATTACTGCAAAGGACTGTCTGGTAGAGCTGATGTGAACATCAGCTGGGGATGATTATCACCTCCCAGTCCCCTTAGTCTGCCTTACTTCCCTGTCAATTAACAGCTTTCACTCTTGAGGATTATATATGTCCTGTGGCTCTTGCCAGCAGGACATCTTCTCCTGCTGCCTCTTGGCTACATTTAAATGTTAATGACTAATTCTATAGCTAATACATGCAGTTGATTTTATCTTAATGTCTACCAGTTTTAAATGTCACTGCTTAGACTTGTCTGAAATGAATTTTGCTAAACCATCTCCTGTAATTATCTTTTACCTTTTATAGTTCTATCTGATGGCCTGTGTTGTCAACTGGGCTGCTAACAGGCAGTTCAGTTTTCTGCCTGTGAGATGGGGAGGTGGAACAGCCAAGTCCTCAAAACAAAGCAGAGCCTGGTCTTCCCTGATGTGGAAAAAAAAACATTTTGAAAGATGCAACAAATAGAAACCCAATATACTCTAGCTTCCAATGCCATGAAGTTTATGTACCTCTTTAGTTGTGACTCCTTTACATAAGGGATTTGTTGCTTGTACCTGAAGCCCAATAGCAGCTTTTTTTTTTTTTTAAATAAAATGATGACCCACAATCATCAGTTTCATGTGAAGAAAGTAAACAGTAAGTCCAACATCAATTCGTCTGTCATAATTGCCACCTCCATAGTTTTCAGGAAAAATAAAAACACTTCTATATTCATATTTTTAGTCTAGAGACTAAGGACTTTTTCTGTAAAGACAGTTCTGTGCACTGAACTATGAGCAGCTTTGAGAAGAAAGAGGTTGTTAAATGGAAAAAAGAATTTGCAGAGTATCTGTTTCCATTGCTTTCTTTTTAGCTTTTATTATTGCCTCAATACCCAAAAATATCTTCAATTATCTAGTAGATGAAAAGTCTGGTTCTCAAGTGGAAAGGTATTTCAGTGGACAGGGTTCTAGCTTGATGACAGGAAAACCTACAGCACGTTAAAATCCCTGAAATGCATACTTCTTGCATGACTTGAGTACAATGAGGTGAAGACTGGATGTAGTCATGAAGAAGCCAGTTAGTTCTTTATATCCAAAATTGTGGTTAAGATGCCATAGGTAAGGTTAACATAGACCCCAGCTAACTCAACATGTCCAAATTAGGACTTAAAAGAACTGATATCAAGATATTTGGTTGTGGACAAAACCATAGTATATATAGTTATCTCCATGTTGAATCATTTAGATGGCTTGAACAAATCCTTTATCTATATTATGTCATTAACAGTCTCTGGGCTTCCAGTTACCTCCAGAGTGTGAGCTCAGATAGCCTCAGAACACAGACTCTACTCTTTTACGCTTTGAACAGTGGGTAATCTTGGTCTTAAGAGCGGGTTCAGATTTGCATTTGACAGGGACAGTGTAGAGAAATCTCAGTGTCAGATTTACATATAATCATACTGAAAGTGAAGACAGGTTCCTGGAAAAGCATGTGAGTCAGGAGTGAGTGGGGGCGGGACAAACATTTGAAATAGTTAGACAGAAAATACTGTTTTGGAAAGAGTTATAACAACATCCTATTGTCCTTACTGAATGCACCAATATCGTTGTAAATAGGATCCTCTGTGTCTTGTTACCATGTCTGAAAATTACAATGATAGCACTTCACCATATCACAGAGGAATTGTACAGTGCTCAGATACCATGGGTGCTATGAGACATATATATGTTTAAGATATTGTCTGCAGAAAGGTATTCATGCAAATTAAACTCCCATAAAGACATTTTTAGAGTGGAATATTACATTCTGATTAAATTGCTACTCACTAAACAACATTAAACCTTGCTAGAATCCTTCCACAATTCAGTAAAGTTTCTTAATTTTTCTTTATCTCAATTCATTTTCAAAACTAACCAGAAATTAACTACTCCAGTGCAAATATAAATTTTCTGTGACATGCAGACAAACCTCAAGAGCAACAGATGCCAGAAAGATTTTCAAGGGCAAAAGAAATTGACTGCCAGGTTTGAAACAGAAGGCTTGAGTGTATGTTCTGAGATAGCTGTTCATTTTCACTACAAGGCAGTTGACAACTGGTGGAAAACAACATCTTTTTAAACAATTTTTGGTTGATGTTAGAAAGCTGTGCTTCCATCGTTGATACCTGGCACAGTTGTTTTAAAATCCAGCAAAAGCTTAGCCTTGAATTAGAATTAATCGACAGTATTACTACATTTTCTATGTCACAGTTAATCATAAATTACTATATTATGAAAATCTAATCTTTTCTTGCCAAAGATGAGTTGTTTAGGTTATGATATGGTACATCAAGCCATTGGCCTATTTCTTTTCAGTTTCTAAGATTGTGTTAGATAGAAGAAGAGAAATTTAAGCAATTCTTGCAGCAAAAGCTGTGTGGATCTCTGGCCTTGAAAGTTTCTTACTTCTGTTTACCTGTGCGATAGATTCCTCTAGTCTATAAAAAAATTATAAGCTATAATTTGTCCTCTCCACAGCACAACTATTCTGAAAAAGCCCAGTAGATATGGCTCTGTGACTATCATGACAAAGTAGTTAAGAAACTCTAGCTCTCGTAAAGCTCCTTCTCCTCAGGCCTTAAAGAAAAAAGAAAAAAGAAAAAAAAAAAGCCAAAGAGGAAAGAAAGGCCCTATCCAGCAGCTTGGAAGCAAATTGTAGTATCATTAAAACCAAGAATCTTCAGGATTATCTTGCACATACTACTTTTCCTTGGTTCATATGATGAATATTTATCCCACAGAGACACAGGGCCACAGGGCCAGAATAGGTGATTTTCTGAGGTCCCTTTCTGACTTAACTACTAGTCATTCCAAACCACAGAATCAGAAAGGACTGCTCGTACAGCTGCACGCTAACTTTCAGCCCTCCAGAGCAGGATAGGTTGAGACTGGCTATCTCAGTCTTTTCAGCAATGTGAAAGAGCATCTTTCACCGATAGGTCACCAGATTAGTCAAAGAAAGGCTAAAAAGCCCCCTATGGCTTATTTAATGGCCCACCTTGGGGTAAGTTTTTAGAGATGTAAAAATTAGCTTTTAAGTCACAAACTTAACAGGATAATTTTCACTAACTGTTATACTCATAAGCAAAGCCAAGACGGGCTTAAGTTAAAAGAATACAAACACCCCCTTACTCCCAATTCCCTCCAGTGATAAAGTCCCTGCTAAAGCCAGAAACCAATATCTAGTCGTCATGGAATTGTTGGGTCGTGGAGCAGGTTTTCCATGTACACTTTGGGAAAAGGAAAAAAATACATAGATACACTTTTTTATTTATGTTTTGATTTCATAATTTATTTTGAGCTGTGCATATCTAGCTAGTATTAATAATTTTTCTGCTTTTTTACCTTTAAAAAGGAAGTTCAAATGTGGAATAGTGACTCATTAGCAGCATGAGCCCAGAACCGCTATTTACCAAACCCTAGAAGGTGTGAAGAAGGACTCGTATTACTGACAGCCCAAAAGGAAAAAAAGAAAAAAGGAGAGCATTCTTCTTCATAGATATTAGAGCATCAATTGCATCAGACAGCACCAGAAGCTTAAGTGTCCTTCCAATACATAGAAATTCAGAGAAATTCAGAGATTCCATTCCTTGGAATACCCTAGGCCTCCAGCGTAATTATAACTAAAGGTATGTTTTAAGGGATTGCCTTAGCTTATATTGTCACAGCCACCTAACAATGGCTGTAGTGCATCAGTTGGAGTACAGTAACAGTGTGTATATGAAGTAATAGTTCCCCAGGATACTGCTGATACTCTGCAACCATTTTTAATTCAGGAACTTTCAGATTTAAGAAGTGGTCTCTGAATTTAATAAAAGCCTCTTTCAAGAGATCTTGCAGGGAAAGGACTAAGGCTCAGAGTCCTCCTGAGACCCATCCTCCTGAGATGAGACAACAGGGTAATTTTCCCAAACTTCCCTTCTTTGTCCAAGGCTGACCTGACACCAGGCCTGCTTCCCTCCTTGGATAACCTTGAACATGGAAGAACATTACTTACCCAAACATGGAACCCTTGTCCTCCTGGTTTTGACTAAAGATTCTTTTTTTGTTAAATCACTATTTATTACATTAGACCAGGGACTGGCAGGTTTCATAAGTCTGACTAGTAAGTTGAAGCAAGGCACATCAGTTTTTAGACAAAAATGCTTGATGCTTAATGTTTTTCTGAAGGCTTAAATGTTCAACTCATCAAGTCAAACTGCAGATTCCCTATATTTCAAACAATTCACTTTCTTCTTTCATCACTTTCTTTCATTGTATTACACCCATGCATCTTCTTACCATGTTCTCTCTCTCTTCAAAGCCAGATTTACTGTTGTATCAACATCCTTCATCTACTTTCATTTCTTTTCCCTACTTCCACACATCCTTCCTTATTGTTTAAGGTAGGCATCTCTTATTCTCCAATTTTCCCCTCCTACAAGAATAGAGCAGACCTGTGCTTGAAGGATATCTATGGCCATGTCCCAGAAAACATGACACAACAGAGACAAAGTCAGACACTGTGTGGACAATCTGAAATCACAAGGATCTGAGAAGATACAGATACAGCTATTACATGCATTACAAAGTTTGCACACTTCCATTTAGCAGTAAGTCTGAAAGATCACTCTCTGTGGAAGAGATAGGCAGATGGAAGATCATGATGTGCTTCTGATGGCTCTCAATTTTGACATTACACTGCAGACAGAGCCTAGAATTGATGTATATTTTTTCCTATACACTGGATGGTTTCTAGGAAAAGAGGATGATAACTCTGGATTGTTTTATTATTTTTTTGCAGTTTTATCAAATATAAAAACTCCTAGTTATCAATAGAAAACATAGTTATATATTTGCATACAGACGCTTCTGCACTTTCTCTGAAGCATCTTGTTTCATGTAGTTGTCCTCAGATCCAATTCCTTTAAATCAAATGCACATCAGTACGTGCTAAATGAAGTGTTGTTACAAAATTCAGTCTTTGCACTTTGACTGGTCCATAGACATATACATAGCAAACTTTGAGAAAAGCATAGAGATCATTTAAATTCTATCTTATATTTTGCAACCCAACATTTCCTCTCCATTTTCAAACTTGAATTGAAAACTTAGACCCTCCCCCCCAGGTCCATGAGGATGTTTGATTATTAATAACAATACACACCCAACACTTGAAAACAAGATGAATACAACAAGATGATTCCGTGGCTTTCATACATTTTAATGTGATTGAAAAACTTAAAGCAGGGCTAGTGATTGTTTGATTCTTGCAAACATCAACATTAAAACTCCAGGATTATAAAACTGCAGATGTTTGAAACTTCAAAGTAACTAATTGTGTCTTGAAGGTGGTGGTGGTGTTTTGGAAGTGGCAGCTAGACAATTTTCTCTTTTCAGTACCGGTTGAGCCAATATCCAGCATCATGCTATCTAAAAAAAAGACCAACAATAGTATTGTTTTGTGGTGTGAACAAAGAGTATAGAATCTCCAAATATTTCTCCTCCAGCTGTAAGTCAATGTTTTTTCAAGGATAATTGATTCTATTCTAATCAAGGACTTGTTATATTTTCTGGTGAACAGCATAATCGACATGAGTGGAAAAGGTTTCTATGGTGCCAGTGAGAAGATAATGAGCCATGTTAGCATACCGGGCATAATTTTCTGACTATTGTAAACTGAGAATAAATGTCCTGGTAGGTTGTTCCTGGGGCAGAAAGAAAGAGGTAAGAATGAACTACCAATACTGTTGATCAGACTTGGTCCCCCATCCAGGATGATAGTTGTCGACCACGATTTCAATGCTCAACGTAATAAAAAGAATGTAATCTGATATAGTAAGGAAATTAAGATGTACAGGATACAACGAGCTTCCCTCTGACAGCAATAGAAAATGAATTAAATAAATCTGACCTTATATTTGTTAATGAAAACAATTCTCTTGTTAACAGACATAACATGTACAACCATAACGTACAGAGAGGAAGCCAATGAAAAAGCTCAGAAATACAAAAGGCTGGCTCTGGACATCAGACAACTGACAACTGACCATGACATTATCTGTTTAGGATTTCCTTATTAAAGAAAAAGGAAAATGGTCTGGTAGTAGTTATAATAATAACTTAAAAGATTAAGTCGACAATCCTTGGTGTATTCAAAGGATATTATAAACATATTTTCAAATATGTATAAATACAAAAATAAGTGCACTGACTCTGACTGTGAGGTGTTTCCTGTAACGTGACTCATGTGACACTGTTCACTATAATTTCAGTCTATACCTGGTTATGAGTAACTTTTGCAACCTGGGTTATTTTTTTCAGGTCTTCTTGTTGTTCTTTATTTTTATATTTGCTTGCAAACAAACACAACTCCCTTCTGTTTTTTCGTCCTCTTCCCAGGAATTTATAAAGATAAGGCACATTCATAACGGGCCAATGGATAAAAGTAGCCGTGTATGGTTCAATGGCCTTGAGTTATATACATACATAATACTCATTTTATTATTT
>NW_009198139.1:0-2069 GCF_000690835.1 Fulmarus glacialis
GGGGGGAGCCCCGGGGGGCTGGGCTGGGACAGTCAGGGCTTATGGTACCCTTGGGGCCCAGGCCAAACGCATGGCTGGATGTGTTAAAAAATAATAGTAAATTCATGTCATTTTTCAACAATTTTTTAATCATATCTGTTTAATTATTTATACCATTGTATTCACCTTAAGTTTTGTTGCTGTCGTATTGATTTAGATGAGGTTACAGTAATATGGTATTTTTAGAAAGGTTTTGGAAAATTCCACATTTGTTGTATCATTTTGCCCCTTAAGCTGAAGCTTGCCTTCCCTTTCTCCTAAATCAGTCAATGAAAAAATTAGTGATTAGGTCAGTAGGAGCAGGATTTCATTAATAATTAGAACAAGTATGGACATGCTTTGTATCTGTGACTGCATGAATGTGCATGAAAATAAATTTAATGTATCTATCATAAAATGAGAATGGCATTTTCTTTGCATTGCTGATTTTGAAACAGAAACCTAACTGAGGTGCTGTTCAGTCAGCATTATTTGCAGCTTTGGCAACAAAAATATACGGGGAAGTCTAGACATGGTCTATTTTGTTCATTTAGGTTTTTCTTTTCCCATAACAGAAAACCTTCCATTTCTGTTATTACATCAAAACATACAGAGTTGGCACATTCATCAAAGCTATTAACCAAGAATTGTCTTTGACAGATTATACTATGGAAAGATTTGACATGAGAACAAAGTCTTGAACTGAGAGAACAGTTATAAATTAAATGAGCTGAAGGCTCGTGGTCGGAGAGTGAATGTGAGGCCACTCTGATCAAGTCAGAGATCCATGCAGACCTCACTATAATGCTTTGCAGGACCTAAGAAAACAGATGTCTCCACATTCCTGTGAGGAGGAGCAACATTTCTGCTCAAATGCTGCAACAGAATGGTAGGTGGGATAAATGGAACTTCTTGTAAAATGGTAAGAAGTTGGAGGGACGGCATTTAATGGCAGGGCTACAGAAGATGTGCTAATTACCAGGTTTTAAGACAAAACGAACATTTTTTTTTCTCTCTTAATTTTGCCTTTCCATGTATAATGCTAAGAATCTGACTGTTTGCTGTGCATATGGGGGATTGAAACCAAAGCCACCCATTCTATTTTAAAGGGATTAATAAGTACCTAGGAAAAACTAATGATCTCAGGCTTTTAAAATATTACTATCGGGAGGCTTAATTTGAGGATCTGTCTTTGTCCGTATCATGATGCCCCTGACACGTAAGTCACATCATTTTTGTCTGTAGCTGTCATTTCTAGAGAATTAATGTCCAGTAATTTTAGCATTTGCACATTAATTACCAGATTTCTATTTAGTTTATAGTATCTTTTGTACTAGTTTCCCCATGAATACCCACAGGAAAAAAGCTAGAAAAATCTTTAGAATATATAAAGGTTGATATGCTGAACCACTACAGAATATTGATTAACAATCTTTCCTGCAACTATATTCGTTCTTGGGCCTTTCTTTAAAAGCAAGCTAACAAATCAGCCTGATACAGATTTATTTTCTGCTACAGTGTAGTGTAATTTGAATGTTCTTAAAACCTCAATTTCTTATACATAGGATTTTGCATTTAAGATCATAGTATTTTAAGGATATATAATATAAATATGTAGCTAACCTGTCTAATTCTCTCTATATAAAGACATATAGTTCTTTAAAGACATATATGTTAATGATCTAACAATTGGCCTGATAGAATGTATTTTGAACTCCTTAGGAGATCAGAATGCAGAATCCAGTCAAGTGGAAAGTGAAAATAAATTTGTTGTCTTACTTCTATTTGCTCATATCAAACAAATTTTACAAGATTAATAGTCATGTAGCTGATCAAAACTTGTTTAAAAGTAGTGGGACATACTAAGAAAACAAGGAATCTACAAAGGATAGGAGCTACACAGTAGGTTTCATCTGACCAGGTAAAAGTGTAGTTTACCTCTACATTTGAGCTTGCTGTCTATAATCTCTCCACAGTCAGTAAAGAGGAGTAAAGAGATATATTTAGACACACCCAAGTCTATGGGGCTGAATGGGATCCACCCAAGGGTA
>NW_009198140.1:0-4701 GCF_000690835.1 Fulmarus glacialis
GAAATGTTAAAAAGGCATCCTGAATGCTGAAAAATCAGGGACTATGTAATAGGATTGATTATAAAAGCCAGTTAATATTCAGATAAATCTTTCAGTTCCAAACAAAACTTTCACCCAACATTTTTAATGCATAAATTGTATTTCATATTTTTAAGAGTGAATTGCAGCTGCCATTTTCTGATTTTCAAGACTTCATATTCTTGAAGCATCCTTTTTTTTATTTTTTGAGATGTCAAGAATTATGTTCAAACATTTCTCCATAGCTATTTAGCTCTCCTTCATGCTTTCCTTTGTGTTGCTACCAGTGCTGTTAGCCCAGTTACCTGGCTAGCACAGATCCCACTAGAAATTGTAGCTGGCACCTTTTGGTCTCATCCCGTTCGTGTGAGCACATATCCATTCATAGGATCATGAGTTTTTCCAGGAAAAAAGTATTAAATATTGGTAAGATTGTAAGTGACTAAGTGATGCTAATGCTTATTTGTTTGCACAGGACACATGGCAATGAACCACCACAAACCAAAGATGACCAAAACCAAGACCCTCAGCATCAAGAATGGTTTACTAAATTTTTTTCATTTTAAAGCAAACTATTTCCATACTTCTCAGAATTACTAGAAAAGCTCTTCCTGTTTTCTTTTAGGGAATGATAATCCAATATATGATTTAGAAAAAAAAAAAAAAGATGTAATTTCCAAGTAAATAATTAGGAACAACTGCACACTCTTACATCTAATTACTATGGAATTACTGGCATGGATTTCAGAAAAATGCGTTTTTTTAACAACCTCTGTAAAAAATGAAGAAAAAGCAAAATTCTGGATACTGTTATGTGAAGAGACTTTTTAATCAAGAGACTGTACCATTCCACAATTACATTAAATATGCAGTTTGGTCTCTGATACATCCTGTCAATCTGGCTCCAGCTGAAAAAAGATCTTACGTCAGTAGGTGATTTCTGTAGGTTTATATGTTCGCTTCATTAGCTGCTTAATATAATTTCTGTATATAATCATGTAATTTTTAAAGTTTTTAATAGGTTTTTGTTAAACTTATTTTAAGCTGTACAGCATGCGGTATACCTCCAAGAATAGCATGTTTATAGCAGGCTAGTTTAGAAATACTTTCTGGTTTGCTTAATAAACTGTTTTGTATAGTCAGCATTGCAATATACTATTCCTGATAAATTAGGATAATATGTAAGCATGAACATTAAAACTTGCTTATAAATCATCCATTTCTATGTTTTGCAAAATAGTGCTATGTTATGCTGAAGTGTGAGTCAGACTGATACACTCGGAGTTCCAGAACTGCGTACTCGTACATTTTATCTCAATATTGTTCTTATGCCCACCTAAATGCAAAGTGGGCGAATGACTACATTTATCAGATCATGCTAGCTAACTCATTACTGGGAGGAAAGACAGCCATGAAGAAATTAACCCTCAAGTAATTCGTCAAGAAATGTGAAAGGCAGGGAATTGTGCAACCAGCAGCCTAGTGTTTAAGATAGGACAGTTCATTTTCAACTGCTGTTCAATTTGAATCCCCATTTAATTTCAACCAGCAGGGTCCAGCTACATAACAAATTTTACGTGTGCAAAGTGACATACCTCCAGCCTAACCTCTTCTTATATCAAACAGCCAGCAAGAACTGTACCAACAGATGCAAGCACTTACTACAAGCCACTGCACCTCACCCATGGTAAAAAGGTCGCAGAAGGGGCAGAATGCTTCTATAAGCCCATACTTTCATACTGTCTGTATTTTTTCCAAGATGAACTGCTTGGTTTGGAAGGAGACTTTGCCATCAGATTTGGGAAAAAGACGCTTTTTATACATGTAATCAAGAAGGGGATAAAATGGTGTGCAGTAAGTAACACTGAGGAGCGCCTTGGTATCTGTGAGAGGATCAGAAATGTATAGGGCTGTTTTTCATTAGAGTTTTTATCCACTCTGCCCCACAAACTTTTAAAGCACACTAGAAAGTTCAATACACAATTACTAATTCTAATTTCTAGGGTTACGGTTTTCTAATTAGTTAACTCTGTCCCCAAAAAGGTGTCCCTAGAAAGTGGCTTTCCTGGCTATATGGATGAATTAAGCTTGTTGCCTAGTAATACAGAGATAGGACTCCTTTGCTATTTCTACCTCTGAAATCTTTTTTGGCTACATTTGGATTACTAAATAGTGCACCCCAGTAGAAGCCAATTCTGTAGATTGGACAGTGCTGATGACCCAACATCCACAATGAGTAGTCTTTATTTTGGGGGTACGTATTTTGGACCATCTCTACAGTAGCCTGACAGATAGACCACCAGTAACATTGGGCCTGCATTACATACCCCCCCAGGATGCATTCTGCGGTTTCATGTCATCCTGTAAGAATCAAATTTGTATATCCTGACACCTCTTCATGAGGTGAGCAAAGTCCAGTGGAGATGGACAATTCACTTCAAAAAAAGTACTCTTGATCTGACCTAGATACAGACAATTCTAAGGGTGCTTCTGCAGTGGTACTTAAGGACAATTACTACATCACAAAACATTTAAAATATCTTCCAGTAAAACCAAACAGTAATCTTTGCAAGTATTTTCATCACACCAGCAAAGATACAGTCAGGGGAAAGCTAGGGCCAGGAAGGAACAGGATGCATTCTGGAAAACACACTTCTACCAGAAAGCATCCTGAATAGCAACTCTGCATATTTTCCATTGAAATATAAAACCAATCCATATTTTTGCAAAAAAAAAGAAGAGAATTTATTTCGCTTAATTGTCTTAACTATTTATATTTGTAGTACAAATTACATTATATAAAAAGCATACAAAGTAAAACTAACACCACTGCTTTGCATTGTTGAAAATATTCCGGTATGTAAAATCAAGGATCACGTTTGCTTCATTGGAGCAGGAATATTAGCAGATGCTTGTTCTAGGTAAGCTAATGGACCTTGAGGCACTTCTGCAGGCTTTTTGTGCTGTACACTGATATCTTCCAGGACCTGTTGCCAGTGTCGCAGTTTACCCAAATGCTTCTGAATTAATGCTTCTTTTCTCTGCAATTCATTTCTTAATTCTGAAACATCCTATGGATGAAAAAACATGTATTAGTAAATAGACAGTATTCATAAGAATAACCACCTTACATAAAAAGCACATAATTTTTTTAGCTTGATTTTTCAAGCTGATCTTATATGGATTCTAATAATGGAAAAGCATCTAACGAAACAGAGGGAAAGCACTGTGAATGCACTAGTTCCGTTCCCCTAGGTCACATATTGCAGACATCATTACTTCCAGCAAAATCTAACTAGTTTGTTTCTTCCAGTGAAACTATCACCTGTGTTCCAATACTCCACAGAGCAGCAGGCATCCAGCTTCTCCAGGTTCATGGCAAGAGCTACCAACTTAAGATACAGCATCATGTTGAGAAACCCAAAATTAATGTGAATGAGGTGATTAACTGTACTGGTACACAACTTATCTGATCTAGCACAACACAGGTAAATTAATTTAAACATACCTCTTTAATTACTTGCTCTGGTTTCTGGACCGATAGCTGCAGTCTTTTTTGTAGAAAAAAGCATTCAGTTTGTCTTGCAACATCCAGAAACTTCTGGATGCACTGATCAACACCTAAACACAAAGTAACAAAATAGAAAGAACAGATTCCAAAAAAGAAGTTATCAGGCTGATAGTGGCAGTTGTCTGCATGCTATTAAAAACACTTTTCACGTACTTTCTAGGAAGAAAATCTTCAGGTTTACTAAAATGACATATTTATAAAACCAGGATGTGCATTAAGTCTCTCTATAAAATGTTGCTTTGCAGACTTTCAGAACTTCTTTTAAAGATGCAAGACAACAACTCTTTTTCCCAAGTTTTATTACATTTTTAGCAATGACAGTGTCATTTGTGGAACTTGGTTGAATAAAGAAAGCATTTCACTGCACGCCCAAGCAACAAGCCTAATGTAAGGTTCTAAAATATAGGCATATTTAGGAGAATATTCTGTCTTCATATATTATGCACTACTGTTTTGATAACAAAAGCTGTCCCATTCCAGTATATGAATATGACCCAATATCCAGAAAGGAGTTTTCAAAAGCATTTATGTTGGTTTTGGAACAGCGCATGAGAGTCAGGCTTCGAAAATTTTTCAGGGAAAAGTACACTTCTAAACAGTAGTCAAGAGCCATTTTTTTATTTCCTGTTTACACCAGCTCAGTATTAATTATGCCTCCCACAGAGGTGCCTGTCACACAAGTCTAAAAGCATCGCTACTAAGCAACCTAGGCTTTCCTTTCCCACCTTTTATGATTGCTTCATAGAGCTTCATAATTTCATTGCACGTTAATACAATCCCACGTGACCCCAGGATGGTCAGGCTGTTCCACAAGACCCCGACCATCCGGGGTGGGTTTCTTTCCGTGTGAGCCTCCCACTGCTGTGAACAGCGTTCACCTGGGAAGGGGCGAGCAACCCAGAGCTATACCAGAGCCACCGTTCAAACATCCCGGAATAGTTTTTAAACCTCCTTCGGCCTCAAATGATGAGGCACACACACCCCCGGCGAAGCCCCAAGGCACCTGCAAAACTTCACGAGAAGTTTTAGGGGAAGCTGGCCAAAGATTTGCACCCCCAGCCGTGACCCTCGGTATTTCAGGCCTGCAGAATAAAACCGGGGCGTATCCAAGG
>NW_009198141.1:0-2118 GCF_000690835.1 Fulmarus glacialis
GGGCTTGTCGGCAAGGGCGCGCCCAGAGCCCGCTATCCATCCCGGGAGGGGTGAGGCCTGCGGCCCGGAGCGCGCTGGGCCTCGCTGGGCGAGGGCAGGGCGGCGTGTAACAGCCCTAAAGCAAGTGGCGGTAAGTTGCCGGCTCCGGTTGTAGATGGGTGCTGCCGAGGAGGCGACGGTTGGCTTTTCTGTTCGTTTTAAAAAATCATTTGCTACTAAAAACCTTCTGAGGCACAGCAAGCTTTCTACTGAAAGCCGGTGTGCGGTGTGACATTAATGCACGGCACTGTCCCGTGGCTCAAGAATTTTTAAACCATAAGGACGCGGTAGATGCAGTGAACTTGCTGGGAAAAGGTTAGTGCTTTGTGATAGCGCCAGGGACTGAAGTTATGCTTCTGTCTCTGAGCTTGCTTTGTCTCTCATGTAGCTTTCTTGTGCTTGGAAGAGCCTGTTGTTTCTTGTGTGCTCAGCTCTCTCCTGCTGGTTATCCTTGCCTCTTTTGTAGGTGGATATTAATCTTCCAAAATTAGTTTTTACATGTTGAGCTTCCCTTATCTGCTTGGACTGGAATTGTTTTATTTACAGTGTCATTGATCGGTGTCATTGCAGTATAACTGATTAGTAGCTAAGCCCTTGAACAAGAGCTAAACAGTAGCTGAACCAGTGAGGAGGATGATAGGTGATACCCAAATTTTAGCAGGCTGACTTACGCTTTTC
The DNA here is from genome assembly GCF_000690835.1 of Fulmarus glacialis. Classification (NCBI taxonomy): domain Eukaryota; kingdom Metazoa; phylum Chordata; class Aves; order Procellariiformes; family Procellariidae; genus Fulmarus; species Fulmarus glacialis. Next base: position 718 of record NW_009198141.1, read on the forward strand.
TGCATCAAAATGGTGCTCAGACTGTAATGTGCTGATTCGCAAAGATTATCCATTCAGTCTGAAAAGTTTATATGGCCCAAGAGGCGATTGTAATTGCCTGTGTCTCTTTTATTTTTTTTCTAGGCTTGTGATCACCATGGCTGCAGTGGATCGTTTCTACCTCTTGTACAGAGAGATCAGTCGTTCCTGCAACTTTTACATAGAGGCCCTGGCTATAGTTGGAGCTTGGTACACAGTCAGAAAGTGTGTCTCTCTTGCGTTTGACACTTACAGCATGCTTAGGTTGCATTTAATTCCAAAGCTGGGCAGCAAGATTGATCTTGTCAAGCGGTACGGAAAATGGGCCGTGGTCACTGGTAAGAGACTGAAGCAGTATATTTGCTTATGTTTATATAACATACCATGCCAGTACTGTAAAACTTGCTAGCTTATATTGCTGGGTGAGCTTTATGTCACAAGCTGGGGCCTGCGTTATCTCAGATTGCAAGTTAATCTGCTTGAGCAGTGACAGTCAGCAGTGACTAAATTCAGTTCCTCAGGGGACGGGCAAGCTCAGTGTGTTGACTGACTACTGGGAAAGAATCACAGAGTGATTTTTCCCAAAAATTGCAAGGTACACTCTGAACGCATACAAGCGTTGACAGAGATGCAGACAAGATCCTTTTTTTGCTATGGGCTTTTCACATGTGCTCGAGTTCTTCAATAAGGTTTAAATGATGAACCTCTGACATGCTCGCCTTTCATTAAGGTTCTACTCTAAGCTCTCTGTTGTTGTCATAGAAAATATAAAATTGTATAAGGTGGGATTGCAGAAGGTTGCTACGGACAATCACGGAAATATGGTGGGATTAGTCGCACAACTGGAGTGCTGCAATGGATGGCTATGAACTCTTCAGAAGGGATAGGCAAGGAAGAGAGGCGGTGGGATAGCCGTGAATGTTAGGGAGTGTTTTGATTGCCTAGAGCTTAATGATGGTGATGATAGGGTTGAGTGTTTATGGGTGAGAATCAGGGGGAAGGCCAACAAGGTAGATGTCACAGTGGGAGTCTGTTATAGACCACCCAGCCAGGATGAAGAGGCAGACGAAATATTCTATAAGCAGCTGGGAGAAGTCTCACAATCACTAGCACTTGTTCTCATTGGGGGCTTCAACTTACCAGATGTCTGCTGGAAGTACAATACAGCAGAGAGGAAACAGTCTAGGAGGTTCCTGGAGTGTGTGGAAGATAACTTCCTGACACAGCTGGTGAGCGAACCAACTAGGGAAGGTGCCCCACTGGACCTGTTTTTTGTGAACAGAGAAGGACTTGTGGGTGATGTGATGGTTGGAGGCTGTCTTGGGCACAGCGATCACAAAATGATGGTTTTCTGTTCTCGGAGAAGTAAGGAGGGGGTCAGCA
>NW_009198142.1:0-7581 GCF_000690835.1 Fulmarus glacialis
TCTATGATTCTATTCTATGATTCTGTGAGCCTCCAAGCTCAAGCCTATATCCTAGTATTTTATTGCATGCAGAGAGCCTTCAGTGTCGTCAACAGTCACTGGGAAACTTCTGCCTCCTTTGATCCCTTTGATGCCCACTGTCCCATGGTCCATGCAGCTCAGAGGGGTGTCTGATATCCTTTGGCTAGAGTGTGGAGGATGTGCTGAGGAGCTGAAACATTTCAGGTGTCCCTGGATCCCATTTTATAGCCTCACCAGATCCTTGGGCGAGGAACATCGTGTTGTCTTCCAGTTCCCTTAAGCCACTAATCAAAGCAGGCTAAGTACAGTAATTGTCCATAAAATCTAAAACCAGGCAGAACACTTACACTTACAAAAGACAAAGCTGAAGAATCAACAAGAACAACAATTCACATGCTTACACTAGGGTTACGTCAAAAGAGTGTCCTCTTCCCTCATTCAAATGACTTGCTGTTCCCTCTCTCCTTGCTTCCTTACTTGCTGAAGTGTGGCGTCTTTAACCCTCTTACTTGACCTTAGTCCTCCTAATAAAAACAAAGGTTTTCCTTCCCATAGGTATGCAAACATATCAATTTTTATACCAGGAGTCTGCACTGGTTGGTAGACAACTCTATCCTTCAATGAAGTGTGAAACTCATGCCTCTCCCTTTGATAGCTACTTGGCATTCTTCAAGCAGCAATGCATTTCTGACTGGCTCTTCATTTCCCATTGGCTTGTACACTAAAAGTACAAAATACAAACATCTATACAGTCTGATTGTATGCAGCTTATGACTGGCTTTTGACTGAGACTAGAAGTGATAACAGTAAAATACTTTGAAGTGATCGCAGGTTTGTGTTGACGCATGTCCACTTTCCAAATGGGCAAACTGTATCAATAGGTACCAAAGAATTAACAAGAAAGAATTTCTTACTCTTTGACTGAACTATTAAGATAATTCTACACCGACATCGTTTACTTTGTTTTAATATGTGCTTTTGATTATCTATCACTTAATTTGCAAATATTTCCACCTTTTTTCTAGAGATATCTGCTCTTGCAGAAGACCCAACTGTTTCACGACTGTTTCATGTATTACACATTATGCACTATGATCAGGCACACCAAGGCATCCAAAGGGGAAAGTCTGTGAAGCTTGAAATTGGAGGGAAACAATGGATTCTCTTTGTTGCACTTTTCCTGAGGATTTGTGGAAATACAGGTAAAATAATTTTGCAGTCTACAAATAGAAAAAGAGACAGTATCCAGACTCTCACATGTCCACTACTAAAACTCTTACTCCCTTTTGCTGCTGCACAACCAGACGAGTCCTGGCACCAAACTGTTCATTGCTCAGACAGGAGAATGACTTCCCACAGCTACCACCAGCAAAAGCCAGGCTCCGTGATGGCCAGATCCACCCCTCCTGAAATAGCTCCAGCAAGAGCCAATGGGACAACCTCCATCTGGTGTCCTGCAGACTTGGACTCATGATGCTTCTCCAAGTCCAGGTACAAAACATTGCTTCACATCAGAGAGAGGACTGCAGCGAACCCATGACCAGGCACCATTTCTTGTGAGCCAACCACTGAAGCATGTTGTGGGAGAAGAACCAGGTTAGAAATCTAGAGAAAGGAGGTTGTACCTGGCTACTGTTCTGGCTAAAAGAGGTGACCCCCCCTTTCCCTGACTCATAGAGAAGAGCAGAGCTGGGTATCTCCCTTCCACATATTTCCTTCTGGTTAACTTGGACTCCTCCTAGCCAGTTTGTCTTTTTGAGGGTATCCTATCTTATGTGGCTTTCTGCATTCTGGGGGGAAAATTGTGCTTTACTTTGTACTGAGGATTTCCAGAAAGAGCAAGATATTAAGTCCTTTTGTGGCTCTCACACTAAATTGCCACCATCACACACAACATCAGTGGTAGAGGAGGAAGTGAATTCAGATCACTTAAACTGTGGGCACAACTCTTTTATTGCAAGTTTCTAATGCAAATATTTATGAGATAGAGCCACCCATGGGAATATTTATTTATGAAAAAAAAAAAGCTTTGGTTTTCCTGAATTTGCCTGAGTTTTCTTCATGAAACATTGTATCTGGATGAGATCTTTGGGGACAACTTTCTCTGGGCAATGCCCCCTCTTACCTTTGGGTCTTAAGTCAGTAATAGGTAATAAGATCCAGAAGAAGATGGCGGGACATTTAAAGTCAAGTTTCTAATTAGGAGATTAACATATGAAAGACGTTAATCATCCCAGACTAGTAACCACAACCACAGACAATGAGTAAATGGAAGAGTATGACTGGTTCAACCTGTGTGTTCATAGGTGATACCTGTGCTCCCCCTAACGTTGATTCACAGGTGTACTTACATTTTTGTGTCAAGGCCTCAGACTTTCTCCTTTAGAAGGACTTTTACAAACTCCCTTTTTAGCCACCTCCTTTGAATGAAGTCCAGAAGCAAGGAACTGACATTGGTGTTTTTTCAGAAAAACTAAGATTATGATTATGCAATTTACACACTGAGCCAACTCCAGAGATGACGTCCTTTAGGAAACTGACTGATTGATGTCTGTGTTAGCCAAGATCAAGCATCTGTATTCAAAGGCAAAGCTACGCTTTTGTTACCACATTCCCACTGTCTCTGCACTTGGTCATGTGCACATGGGGATATCTGCTTTGTGCTGGGACTACAGTGTCCTCTGTGGAAAGCTGTGAGGCAGAATAATAAATGTGTGTGTAATCTTCTCAGCATCCTCACAGAAAGACACAGGGTAGGTACTACATCATACCTTGAATCCAGGATCACCCACACTTGTACTCTGCAGAGCTGGAAGCCAGCCACCTAACTGTGGTGAATAACTGTGGGAACCAAAATCTACTGACCTCCTTTATCACCTCATTCAGGCATTTAAGTTTCCAACCTGAATTTAGAGATACTTTAAATCTAGGGAAGAGCCAGATTAGCTTTAATTAAATATATCGTTCGAGCTGATGCAAGGAGCCGGTATGTCTGGGGGGCTCCAAGAGAAGGGGAAAAATGGAACAGAAAAGTCAAGGTGGAGACATAGGTGTCCTGAGTAAAAGTCCGTCCCAAGGCTACATCCCTTGCTTATTCTGTAGTAATCTGCAGCCATGACTGTTGAGTCCCATAAACTCGGTCTGCAGGTGCTTAAACCTTCTTCTTACACTCTTACTGGCTGCAGTCCTACTGCTTACACAAAAGCAGAGTTTATGTTAATGCCCAGATACTTTAAAAAAAAAAAAAGAGAAAAAAAAAGTGTAGTGATCAGTATCCATCATCTTTCCAACTGCCTTGTCACTACATCAATTAATACAATTGAGCAAAAAATGTCACAAGCCCCATGGAAAAACCTTTACACAGCCTTTCAGGGGGAAGTTTACTTCCAGCTTTTTTCCCTTGCATTAGCTCCTGTCATCCACAAAACAACAGAACCCAGTGGTGTCAATTATATTTGATTGACTGAGTAAAGCACACACACAAATAGGCGAAAACAATGGACACAAAAATCTATATATGACTCCCCTTGTCAGTGAGAATGCCTGTCTTCTCCATTTTCATGCTGCACGGTGTCCTGCTGCTACAGGCTTAAATGTTTCCTTCAGCCCCCAAACTATCACCAATTAAGTTAGCAGGGTCTTCAAAGGTGTCAAATGACTCCCTGGGCAATTGGCTGTAACTGCTGTTCAATAAATGAGGTCTAATTTATCAGTTTAACTTCACTTTTAAAAACCTAATGTCTCCCGGTACCGTGTGCCATTTGCCCAGAGTGTGAAGAGATGCCTGCCACGTTGCATTTTGAAAGTTGTGCAAGCTCTTGTTAGCAATCACACGTTTTGTCTGTCATACCTTTTCCCCACTTTTGAAAGATGCATTTGAATAAAATATACTGAGCGGTATGGACTTGCGTACTATGGTACCTCAATAAACAATTCCTAGAAAAACAAATAAAAAAGAATTAAACACAGCTCAGTGCTGGTTTTTGTATGGGAGGGTTTGATTACATCTTAAAACACAGCCCCTTGTTACTTTTCCTGCAATCCTTTTACTTTGATCCCGTGTGGAAACAGTGGAAACTAACTTACTGGGGCTTTTTTAAGTGTTGGAGATGCAGGAAATCTGTGGCCAGCATAGGAGATGCTCTGGCAGAGGATACACTCTTCAAGGAACTCTAAAAGTATCAGGCAGACACATTCCCAAAAGGTCAGAAAAGTAAGATATAAATTTAAGAGATCATTATTAAAATACAGACGGAGCTAAACTGTGCCTCAAGAAAAACAGCATGAAAAATATTTATGATTAAAAACTAATTGTTCTGCCATATAATATACTTAATATAATTTGCGTGTGTCCTGGAAAGCAAGTGGATGGAAAGGAGAGATGTGGAAAAGTGAGGGTGGAAAAGACAACACAGAAGTAGTGAATATAAACTCATGTTACAGAAAAGTAGTACTTTTTTGGCATTAGAAGGTACAATATGCTTTCGATACAGATGAGGCTTGTGCTACGAACAAAACTATTGTTGTCACATATATCAAGATTAGTATACATCAGTAGTAATGGAAATCCTGGTAACGCAGGACAGCTTTAATTGCATATTTGAGTAATACTGAAGTGTTGCTTTTATGGTTGGTTTTTTTTGTTTGTTTGTTTGTTTGTTTTTAATATAGATGCCAAGCTGCTCAGTGAGGCAAAGACATTCTTCTGTGAGCTGCTGCTTCAATGCAAAATTTTTTTTTAATGTATCCTACCCAATACGGGATTTGAAATCTACAGAAAAGGTCTTTCTTGTACACAAAATAAAAAACCACACCCACTACACTGTGTGCTGGTCACACTGTAGGATGAGGATTAATATATTTTCTGTGTAACCTTCTTAACTTGCCTGCCTCTGTTTTGATCCAAAGATATCTGCAACACATGTACTCTTAACCTGGAACCATTCTCTTATATAACTTTAGAACATTAATTTAGTATTGAGGTTTGTCATATCATTGATATTAGCATGGCACATAGGAAACATTTTAGACTCTAAGTTTACAAACAGGGCAAGAAGTCTGGCAAAAGCCAAGTACACTGCATTTCCACGTTCAGAAAGAAGACACCACTGGAAAAGAGCTCTGAAAGATGCCCTCGAAAAAAGAACATCGAGAAGGAGAGTCTGTTGGTGAAAGTGAAAGCGTAGTATGCAAGTTACAAAGTTAAAATCCACACATAAAGAGCCATCTTCTGTAATATCAGAGTGAGTCAAAAGAGTACAGGAACTCTCTTCACCTTAAAGTCACATTGAAGGGACATGAGTAGAGGGGAATGACTTTGTAATCTACAAATCATCTTCCCCGAACATCTTTCTCAACACCTGCAGACTTCATTTGTCTTTAACAGACACTAAAACTTTACATGCCACATACATCCCTATGAAGTCTCAGCAAGTTTTTGTACAATGGTGCTGTACAGTATTTCTGGTCTACTATATCATTGTTCCTTCTTCATTGTTTTTTCTTCTCATAAATGATTGAGAACTATATTGTGATCTATGTTCACTGCTGTTTCTCTCCCTCTCTCATTTTCAAGTACAAAGCCTCTCACTTGTAGCAGAGATTTTTACCAGTACCTACATTATTAATCCAGCAGATTTTATGATTAAGTTTTCTTTTGGTTTTATTACTGTAACCCTTGCGGTTATTTGGTTGCTCCTATAGGACACTCAGATCCCCTTCTGCTGACAGTTCCTCTCAGCTCTGCACCTTGGACCACTGTCATAACTTTTTGTGCAAAGATTGCTAAGTAATATCACTCCCCATGGTGACTCCTGTACAAACTCCGCCTGTAACCCTAGCACAGGTGTTTGACTTCCTGTTCAAAAGAACCTGATGCCAGCTCATTTTTAGCCAGTTACCACCGACTTCACAGTTCTTATGTTAATCTCTTTCTTAACTGATGATTTTCCATGTTAGAGGATATCGTACGCTTTACTGAAGTACAGGTATCTTTGTTTCACCTTCTCTGCAAAATCAGTTACTGAAGAATGGTATCAAAATTTAACAGAGTAAGTTGCTTGGATCACTTGTTTTCTCTTAGATATAAACTGCTATTTACAAACCTGTAAAGTTGATTGTGGTACCACGGTTTTCTTATAATCCCTTACTGCCTGACTTGTGAACTTACATGCCAGAGCTTTCACAACTATTAGATAGAGATTATTCACTCCCTCTATTTTAAACTCACATTGAACTCAAAGAGTTAAATGCAAATTTGAGTTTTATTTCTATCTTGGATATGATCCCCTCACTCATTGTCCCTTTGTATTGTGCCAATACTTCCATACTAAATTTTGTTCTTATTAATAAGGAGGAATAAGAAGAAAAAACAAGATCCTCTTCAGTTTTGCTGCACAGTAGTTTCCTGGGTACAGTGGAATGCAACTACCACAAAAGGTTATCTCCACAGAAGGAAATACGACCCTCAGGTACCTAAAACAGACAAATGTAGTGCTTTCGGTACGAAGGCAGTGATAGAACAGATTCTAGATTTAGTTACAGGAAAGTATGGCAATATTAAGCCCCATGCAGTGATTACAGTTTTAAAAATAAGAGTCACACCCAGGGATAACAAAACTGTGATTACTGTGCCCATTTCTGGGATTAGCAAGATAGGTAGAAATGTTCTGGCATCATAGGTATTGCCTCTATAAGTATGTGATCGTCCAACAGCTTTGTGGAACTGTAAAGAACCTGTGCTGTTGCTCCAGTTGATGGTTCAAGAGAAGAAACCCTAAGACTTAGGTGTTTTAAAAAGAATGCAAAAATCAACCCAACTAAAGGAAAAAATAAACCTTTAAATTTGTCTCAAATTTACTTGTACTCAGCTTGAACCAGACAGAGCTTCCAATTATTCATTGAGCAACTGCGATGATGCTATTTACATTAAAGGTGGGTAATAGAGCTTATACCCATGCTGCCTCTGTAAAACTACAACAAAATGCGGCTGTACAGTATCCACTCTGAAAACTAGCGTGGGAAGGCAAACCCCAGAAAACCTAAAAATAATAAAGCCAAATAGCCAGTTATTTGTACAACATAAAAAATAGCTACAGGAACAGGAGTATATGGCTACAACATCAATTTGGGATTAAAAAAAAAAAGATATTCAGAAGTATCTACGTACACTGAAGTACTTTTTCATCCCTCACCTCTCCGAATCCTAGATGGGTGGCTGACTAACTTCCTACTGCTTCCTGACAAACTCTTCTTCCCCAGCCAAGGCTAGGCAGGCAGGGGCAGGTGTAGCTCTTCCGTGATCTCAGGGAGAGAACTAGCTAGCATGTAACAGCAAACAGTGAGAAGTCTTCATCTGAAAAACATGACTCGTGGAAGCACAAAACAATGATATGCAAAAAGACAACTTCAGTTTCTTTTTTTTTTTTTTTCTGTCTGCTGGCTAATCCAGCTTTGTCTGGAGCCCATTTTGCTTTGCTGAGCCTGTGATTAAATCTATAATGGTGTCCAGGTGAGGTTACCAGGCCCAGGTGAGGGCCAGCAAAACCGCTACCATGGACT
>NW_009198143.1:0-6360 GCF_000690835.1 Fulmarus glacialis
GCTCCCGATCCTTCCACCAATCCCCCCAGATCTACTGCTTCAACCCCATTTTTCCATATTTTTAGCAACCACTAGTACCCCACAACAATTCAAAGCTGAAATGAAAAGCATGTCGCAACCCTCTATCTGGTGAGACAGTGGCTTTGTGGAGGATATTACTGTTTGGATTATTGAATTCCCAAGGTAAGTATTTCCCATCAGTAGGCTTCATACTGGCTCCAAAATGGCTTTTTTCCCTCACAAAGGTTGCTGTTTATGGACACAGCTCCTGGGGCACTATGGCTTTGGGATAAGCAGACTTCTCTTTCTACTGACCAAGACACACAAAAAGGTATTTCCATAGCAAGGAACTGCAATATTTCTATTGCAGTAGAGGACCTTTGGGTGCCATAAGACTGCATGGGTTGCAGCTCACTCTGCTTCTTCTCTTCTGCATCTTCTCATATCTTTTGGAGGGTTTTTAATTTCCATTCTCTTTCCTCTTCCTTCCCAACTTCCTCACGTGGGTCCCCTCTCTGTTCCTATGCTCTTCTCATTCTGCTTGATTGCCTCTCAAGCTGTCATTTTTTTCATCCATCCTCCACTTTTTTCCCTCAGCTTGCCATAATTTTATCACAAATATGGTGATACACAGCCAATTTTAAAAGTATCTCGGGCTGGTGAGTCACACATTTTCCCTTATTCAAATTGCTTGTTATCTCCCATAATTTTCTGTGGGATTCAGACTCAAGAAGGTCTCTGTGGCTGCAGCTGCATTTTCCCTGCACTTTTTGGTGACACTGCAGATCTCAGCTGCCCGGCTAAAGATGGCTTGCAGCTCCTTTTATTTCTGCCTGGAGGGAGTCTTGGAAAGACAACTGCATTTGAAGCCTGTGTGTAAGAAGCTGAACAGATAGTACAAAGGAGAAAATGTTTGGGTTTTTCTAAGTGGAAGAACATCGGAGAAAGGAAACTATGTTGCAAGATATTTGAGAAATAGATCCTCAGTAACAATGGCGAAGATAGGAAAAGTATGCACAGGGTATTGTTTGTTCTCTATATTTTTCAAAGACGTGACAGCTGGATTGGATATCCAGAATTCTTCACAGGACAGGGACAGTAATCACAGAATCGATCTTTGGTGACAGGACAGGGCACAGCAGAGCAAGACTTGAGCCTATGAAGCTGGCTCAGGTGACCACAGATCAGACCGGACCCAGCTGGGAGAGACCAGCTTACTTTCAATATTCATTTTTCTCCCTGCAGATTAATTAGATTTGTGAATACAGTAGAAGGGAATATGAGGACTGTGCTGTTAAAAAGAGTCTTGGCCCTAACCAAACTATGAATTTGCTAAGTGGCCCTGCAATAACTTTTTTTTTTCAATTTTCTCTGTTATTTTTATGTAATTTTGCAGTTATTTGGTTTTTTCCCCAAGAGATGTATGTGATTTTACATTTTCATGGAATTCCAGCCACTTGACAGAGAAGTGCCTGCCTATGAAGATCACTAAGAGATTTAAATTCCCCAAATTCTGAAGTGAATAGGGTTTTACTGGGACCCTGAACCAAGCATTTTATTTTGAAAAGGATCCCTTGCAATAATTGACAATTCTAGCTCTTATTACTGCTGGTGGTTTCTGCCAGAAGGGCTAATGTTTGGAAGAGGAAAGTTACAAAATGTATCTTGTATTTAAACCTCAATAATAAAGAATAAAATCTCATATCCTGGGAAAAAAAAAAGAAAAAGCATTTTCCAAGAACAGAAAATGCAACGTAGCTGTTTGTGGACGAGAAATCTAGCACAGTTGCTGTGCGCCCATCAATCAGTGGCTGAGATGAACCCATTTGTAAAAGTTAATAGAGCAAAGTATAATGAAAGACAAATTGGTGTTATTAGTCTAAAGTTTATGGTTCAATTAAACTAATAATATGCAGTAAAGCAAAAAGAATAATTAGAAATTATGATAAATATACATGGGTTTATAAAAATATGACAAAATTTTACATATTTTGTTCTTCTTTTTGAATATACTATCTTTTTGATAGCTTTATACACAGTTGCCTTGGGGCATACAAGAAAACTGCAACAGTAAGATTTAAAACAGATAATTACTTGAAACCAAATAGTATTAAATATGCAACATAAAAATTACAGCAGGACTTATCCTGAGAGCTGAACCAATTTGAGATTTTAAAAAATAAAAGGATATTTTAAATTGGTTTTATGAAATTACTTGTTTATCAGCTTTATAAATAGATAGGTTATAAATATTTTATTGCTAAGGATTATTATTCCGTTCTCTGAACCCTCTAATATTTACAAAATACATATCATAAACTGATCTGTCTACCATGAACCAAACCTTTTATGTCCTCAATACTTCTCTTTCTGGAAATGCATAAAGGAAAAAGAGTCCTTGTCACTTGGCTAGCGCTCAGCACTGTCCCTCCCCTCCTTGCAGCATGACATCAGGAAGACCAAAGAAATTTGTACCTTCTTTCCCCTGGAAAACCAGGTAGAGAGGCCAGGAGACTTGCTTACTGTTTAAACTGGCTTCTTCCCTACCCCCTCTCAGAAGTGTCCAGAGAACTGATGTGATCCTGCCAAAGCCTTTTGGCTCTATCAGGCTTTCCAACAAGGCATGGCCCTGTCAGCAAGTATCCAGTTAGCCTGGGGATGCAGGGCTTGGTTCTGCAAAACGGTGGTCTCTTCAGCTCATGAAAACACTTATTACTTACACACACACATCTTCGACAAGGTGGCAGATTCAGTGCTTACAGCCATAAGCACAGACTGCACAGACATGGCTGGTATCAGCAGGAGCAGCTGAAGTTGTGACTTAGATTGAGAGGGTGAAACTGTATAAACATCAGCCCGATCGATGTTACGCTTAACCTCTCAGCCTTCAAGTTTACAATACGGTTTTTTTCAATTTCTTTTTTTAAAAAGGTTTTTGGGATGCAAGCAATGTATTTTGGCCATTGAAAGATGAATGGGGAATTTGCATGAATCAAACACAAATCCTACGGAAATAACCCCAATTTTAAAATTTACATTTCATCTATATTGGACTCAGCCTGCAGTTGGTGGAACATCAGGCTTTCTTTTGTCTGAATGGGGAAGCACAACATTGGAAAGCTGCAGCAGAAAGGAAAGTGGAAAATAAGACAGTAAAAATTTCAGGTTCGTAAGAGGACAGAGGTCAGTTTTGAAATGTGGTGTGGATGCTCCTGTGGGATTTTGTTAAACAGACAAAGAAACTAAAGAGAACTTAAGAACAGGAAAGTAATTAAAACAAGTAAAAAAAACGAAGAGCAAACTATTAATTCAAAATTTTCTGAAAAAACCAAACAAGCCCAAGCCTGTTCAACAAGATATTTTGGTATCTTTTATAGGCTTTGAGCACAGAAATGACCATCATATCATCTTCTTGGGGAAGCTAAATTTCATACATCCTTAATCAACCAAGTACCTTCCCTTAAGCCCCAGGGCTGTGACATTTCAGTCAGTCAAAGGCAGAGGACAGCAGAGACCAAGACACTTCCAGGATGGGAACCCGGTTAGATGTACACTCAACAAATGCCCTGCTACTCTCACAGCAAAAAAACGGTATTGTATTTCAAGAAATGATGTCTAGCTTCAGTAGGATCTCTGGAAGCTTTTGTACCCCCCTACCATCAGAGCTTTTTTCCACTATGAAATTCCTGTTGCCAGTGATCAAGTTACATCTTGATCTTCTTTTCAAATAAGAGCAAGATGAGCTCTGAAAGCCTCATACCAGGGCTCAAATATTTTGATCTCACATGGCCAAATATTTTGAAAGAGAATGTCCCAACAAACAGTTTCACACTTTTTCCCCAAAAAACCCCTAAATATAAAAAACATAACTTCCATGAAAATTGCTTTAGACTAGATACTTTTTACCACAATTTAGCCTAGAAAGAGGCAAAATGTTGAGAGGCTTTTACTACTTTTATTCAGCATTTCCATTTTCTTGCATTTTAGTCGGGTAAATTAATTGCAACAACCTGATCCCTACTTACATTCAGAAACTATGTCCTTTTTTTTTTGGTATGTTTGTAATTTGAAATTTTATAACAGATTGCTTAGGCAAAGTTATTTCAACCTACAAAATAACACTTACCTACTGCAATCGTTGATTCAAGTATTGTCTCACTCAAACTTCTGATTTCCATCTATGATTGATTACTTAAATATGAGAAGATGTTTGGGTATTTTCCCCCTTCCTTTTAGTTGAAAGACTCTCAAATTTACAAAGAGTTTCCTGCAATAATTTCAATTAGAACTGAGCAAATAGTCTCCACCTAACAATTCAGGAAATGCGTTATTATCTTCCTTCTTGCTGACTCTCTGGGGAAAGATCCTCAAATAAAACTGATGTGTTGCTAGCAGTTGTTCTTCCCCTTCTTCCCACATACATACAGTTTACAGATTACACACAGTTCCCTGGAATATTTAGTATTCAAAATTCAAAGTCTTTTGAAAGTTCTCACTAATTTTCACAACTGTATTATTATGCTGAACTGGTTGAACACAATAGCCAGTAGGGCCGGCACAACAAAAAACCTCATGGCAGGCAAACCTTGGCCAGCTTTTCCCTCTTTCTATTTGCTACACTTGCAGAGCTTGAGGATCACATATTTGAGATGACACTTGTCATTCTCTCTAATACAAGGCAAACCACTTTTCATGCCAGCCTTGGTCTAAGGGATGATGGTCACTTTGGACATCAGACTGAGAAAGAAAAGGAAGGGAAGAAGTGAAAGCTATTTCTTTGTCTGCTTAGGCTTGGACAACACAGAAAAATCTTCCTTGCCCATTCCCAGATAAAAAATGATCCCTCTCCCCACACCGTCACTCCATTTCTGCCCTCACTCATGTTTCTTTACCATGTCCTCAGTGCTCCCACTTATTCAAGCTAGAGAGGATCACCTTTGTGGGAGAAACATTAAACATGGTGCAGAGGTAAGGATAACGTAAGCAACAGACATGTGGGAAGGGGAAAATTAAGCCTGGAAAAAGGGAGCATCCCTGAAACAGTTTTTCCTGCAGGAAGCACTGGCTGTGGTCTCCCTCTGAATTAATTCATTTTAATAAGATTTTGATTCTGCCTTGGAAGTTCTCTTCCCCTTCCCAAATTTCCTCTTGGAGAATCCAAGTACCATCTCAAGATCAGGCCTTGGGTGCCTAAGTTAGAATAACTCAGCTAGTAGAAAATTAAATGGATGGGAGAAGAGTTTAAGTTTTCCTGTTGTCAACTATTAACACATTCTTCAAAATGTTTGCAGAGAGCATTTCTGGAGGGAGGGAAAAAACTTTCTGCTTTGTGAGCTTTTATTTTCAGTTAAGGGAGCAAAATTACAATCCTCAACCCCTTGCTCATCTGAGACAATGCAGGCACACCTTCCTCAGCCTGGGAGCACCTGAAAGTCCACGGGCATCTCATTCACATCTCTAACTCTATCCCCACTGCCAGTCATATCTAAGAAAGCTCCCAGGACTTCTTTGGGGTTCACTGAGAGGCCTGAAGTTGCTTCGTGCTATATAGAGAAGTTCCTCCACCAAATTTGTGCAGGGCCAGGTCCACCTTCTGTTTGCACAGCAGGGAGAGTGCTCACTGGTGATAGGAGAGACCAGGGCTCAGTGGTGGTTTTCCTTCAGCTACCAGGAAGCTTCCTAAATGCCAGGCTCAGGGCTATTCTGGAGCAAAACCAGCCTGACCTCCTGCCTGTAGAAGGGGTCAAAATTTGAATGGTGATACCATTAAGTCTGAATTAAGACAAAGAGAAGTCGGTGTGAGTGTGACAGCCTAGCCTAGTAGTTAGAGCCCTTGGTGGGCAGAAAGGAATTCCTGGAGTATATTTAATGGCTGTTTGATTGTTTTAAATGTTTATTCAAGCAGAAGCTTTAAACCATGCCTTCCCTCTCCTTGCTGAGTGCCCCAGCTCACAGACCCAGGAATATGCCTGGGTCTTCACACACCTTTTCCATCTGATCCAGCAGACTTCTTTTTTGTACAATTCAAAGCACCAGAGCATAAAAGGGAAGGTATGGGCTGTGATATCCTCTGCTCGACGGAACCCATAGCCTCCTGCTAAGGGCTCTCAGATGCCAACTTTGATTTTCTACAGGCAGAGGAAGGGCTTCCCACCAGGCGCCGTAGAGGCTCGGTCCCCAGTCATGCCAGAAACTGTCAGAAACTCCTAGCTTGAACTAGAGTATTTGATGGGCAAAGAAAATCACAGTACATTTCCACAGCCTCTCCTGGTGGATGCCCCTGGCAGGTCCCTGCTCTGTGCTCTGGCTGCTCGGAGTCGCCTTCTGGCAGATCATAGAATCATTAACGTTGGAAAAGAC
>NW_009198144.1:0-3932 GCF_000690835.1 Fulmarus glacialis
GTCCAGCCAAGGTCAATCCACCACAACAATCAACTCCTAATTTAGCCCAAACTTTTTCTGCTCCTGAGTCCTTCTCAGAGGTTTGTGGTGGCCTGCTGATAACCGTGGGGGGTCCAGTGGCCTAAAGGTCCAAATTTCTACAGCATCAATGTAGTGATTTCACTTCAGGTTTCACCTGATTGTGTTTTGGTTGAATAGCAGCAAAACAGTTAGCAGCTGCTTATGCTTTGGATTTGGCATCCCTTGAAAAAAACACTTTATAAAGGATAAAGGAAATACACACCCCAATGTTGGTGACATTTCTTCTTTTCCATGTAAATTGTATTTACAGCCTAATCAAAAAGACTACTCTCAGGCCATGCTTTGTCAACACCCATTCCTTCAGAAATAAGATCACCGCAATAATAAAGAAAGAGTTACAGCTCACATGCAACACAGGGAGAGGTCCTGGTAGAGTGAAAGGGTTTTATCTTCAACAAAGGAAATAGAGACATAAACATTTCTTTTGCTACCAGCAACTAATCAGATAAACTTTCTAGTAACAAGTTTTGACAGGAAAGATACTATTTTAAAAATTTGCCAGAAAGCAAGGGCAAGCACAGCAGCTAAATTGCTATCCACCCATGTCTTTGCACAAAATTTCTACTGAACTCGAACATTATTAATCATTCATTTCATTGTTAGCTTCTGTATGGTGTGTTTGTATTTTTCCTATCAATATATGCATAAAATTCTCTAATTAATGCTCATATAAATGTTTAGTATGGGAAGGGAGAGACTGTTTACAATGTATTTCTAATTCAGCTAAAATTCCAGTCCTCTTTCAAAAAGAAAAAAAAATAAAACATTTTAGTCCCCAAAATTTTAGAAATGCTTTGAGTAAACACATTGTGTGATCTTGAGCATTAAAATCATAGGGCTACCTAAAAGTTGTTTGACATCTTTGCAAAACATTATTCCTTTTGACATGGAAAACATTTTGGTTTTTATATAATATTAAAATTTTAAAGCATTTAAGAGGCATAGGAACCCATACTTAGGTTTCAAAAATGAAATGGAAAATTTGTGTCTTTTCACAATTTTTGTCTGAAACCTAATTTATAGGTAAGCTGCTTTGACTTGAGACTATGCACAGATATTACTACTTACTAACTGCTAGTTGTTTTCCTTCTGCATCCTGCCAGCCGAGAGTGCTTCCCTTATAAGTGACCCTGTGTAGCTCACACTGTGACATGAATTCAAAAGGCAGTGTTGCACTGTCTGTAATGAAAAATTTATTACAATTTTAATAAAAGTTAAAAGTAATACTTTATAAAATCTCATAAGAAACATTTGTATCATATCTGAAAGAAATAATTGCACTGCTGCTTTAACGGAAAGGAAAATATCTCATTTTAATTTATTCACTAGGAAGATATTCAACAAGCTTAAAGTATAAAAAGTATAAAACTAAATATTGTTAGTGTCCCCAGCATCTGGAGCACATTTCAAGGCTGCAATGAGGCTAACCGAGTGAACAATCATCTAATTCCTTCTGATATATTCAATTTGATTATGGATTTAAGAGGCAATAAATATATAGTTCACATTATCTCCATAAAACTGTTCTTTTCAGCTAGAGAAGAAAGTAATAAAGTTCAGAGTTATTCAGTTTAACACTATTGAATAAACATTTATGCCCATATAAGAGGACAGATGATGAAAAAGGAAATATTCCGTTCATTATTCCCTAAAATGGACATGATGATCGCTTCAAAACATTTCTGAGGTACATCTATTGCCTGGGAAAGCACATATATTAGTTGCAAGTATCATTAGCTCCATTCACTGATTTCATAGAACCTATTAGCATTAACTTATTCTGCTGTTCCTTTAGTGTTATCAGGAGAAAAAAAGAAATTTTTTTTCCACGTATTCGTAGAGGAATCTTTTTAAAACAAAGGCTGTTAAGGCAATAGTATAGAGTACTATGCATTACACCACACACAACATTTCTAGGCAGCATTTGGAGATAACTCAGTAAAAGCTTTAAGCCTGCCCTTGTGTCTTATCCCACTTTGTCATCCAATGGAAAATACTGCAGGAATAACACCGAACCCAAAAACACACTGGAGGAAATGGCACAGAGCGGACTGTGTGAGCCTGTGCCCCGGGGGCAGCTGCAGCTGGCTGTAGGGTCCCCTCCACGCGCCAGAGCAGAGCCGCAGCTGGAGCCCTTGCCCAGCTCTGCTCTGAAACCACCACGGCACTCAGCTGCAGCGTTATCTGGGTTTGATTACTTTTCCATAACTTTGGTGCTCTCGGTAGGTATACGGCCCAAATGCACAGTTTGGGCTCTCTCTGTCATCAAAAGCAAAAGATAAGGACACGAGGGGGCAAATCAGAGCTATGATGTCAAGCAGCTGCTTTAGGCTGGATGAGCAACACTCTCGAAGTACCTATAAAGCATTCTGAAAACCCACGCAGGGTGGAGAGACGTGTTTTGGACTGGTGAAGCCGCCAGCAGCATTTGATGGGGCTGCTCCTTGCTCTCTCTCAGCTGCCAGCTCCTACCTAATAGGGCCAGTGGGGTAGCCAGGTGATGTACAGGTGAATGGCATTAACTTAATTCTACGTAAAGTAGCACAGCATTTATCTGCTTCTCTTACTCGCCATCTGGTGGGTTTATTTGCTGCTCTCCAAATGAGTGCGTTTGAAAGGAGATAAGGCAATGGCTTGGTATTTTATCATTTTGAAATGGATCACTACACCACTGGCAAAAATAATAACATTCTGCCACTTCTAGTCATGTCAGCCGTGTTAGATCACCATGTGTGGCCATCCCACAGTTCTCTCATCTAACCAAAGCTTCTCGCTCTGCCAAAACCAGGCTGCTGGAGCAGAGAATCTGCTGTGGAGCCCCTCTTATTCTACTGACGTCTCAGGAGTTGTTAACCAGCTCCCATCCTGCCTGCAGACTTCAAAATATGTATGTGTAGATAGACCAATATTCAAATACAGACCAATAAATGGGGTTCTGTAAACAAACAGTTCTGCACTAGGTTTTAACCAGTATATATCCAAGGGTGCTGGCTGTAGTCCAGCCAATGATCTAGAAAGATGTCCTCTCTGATGCTGTATCAAAACTTGCAGACTGGAGAGTGGATCCACACTGAGGTGCACCCTAGCCACATGCTGACCATATGCTTGGGAAAGACCCAGGCAGAGATCAGTCCTCTTCCCTCTTGCGCTATCCCCGCTAAATTGCTTCCACAGCAGGAACTTGGACACCTGGATCAGAAAGGAGCTATGGCATATCCCAGCCACATCCCCAGTTCAGAGCACCAGGACAGCAGGGTGAGCTGAAGCATTTTGTTGCAACACAGTTGTGCTGGTTTTGGCTGGGATAGAGTTAATTTTCTTTGTAGTAGCTAGTATGGGGCTGTGTTTTGGATTCGTGCTGAAAACAGTGTTGATAATACAGGGATGTTTTAGTTACCGCTGAGCAGTGCTTACACAGAGTCAAGGCCTTTTCTGCTTCTTTCACCACCCCACCAGCAAGTAGGCTGGGGGTGCACAAGAAGTTGGGAGGGGACACAGCTGGGACAGCTGACCCCAACTGACCAAAGGGGTATTCCACACCATATGACGTCATGCTCAGCAACACAAAGTTGGGGGAAGAAGGAGGAAGGGGGGGACGTTTGGAGTGATGGTGTTTGCTAGAAGCTTCCCCTGTGTCCGATGGAGCCAATGCCAGCCAGCTCCAAGATGGACCCACCCCTGGCCAAGGCCAAGCCCATCAGTGACGGTGGTAGCACCTCTGTGATAACATATTTAAGAAGGGGGGCCACTGCAGCTGAAGAGACGAGTGAGAATATGTGAGAGCAACAACTCTGCAGACACCATGGTCAGTGGAGAAGAAGCGGAGGAGGTGCTCCAGGCGCCGGAGCAGA
>NW_009198145.1:0-4684 GCF_000690835.1 Fulmarus glacialis
GGGGCTGAGCCGGCCTCGCGTTCAGGGGTGCCGAGGCCCGCTGGACCGCGGGGGGCTCCCAGGCATCCCTCCCGGGACCTTCGGGGTGCGCGAATGCCGGGCGGGGAGAGAACCACCGCTGCAGAGAGATGCCTCTCCGAGCCCCGGCTACAAGGGACCCATCGATCACGGTGGTCTTCAACCCCCAAGATCCTTACAACCAACCAGAAGACTCACAGAAGTGGTAGAGACTGCATGGCTTCTTGTGCCTTCCTGAGGAGACAGAAAGCGCAGCTAGACTACCCTGTTGCTTCTGCCCCTTTAGCCCTCCACCACCACCACCGCATGTGGATCACCTTGTGTAAGCTGAGCGGGGGCATGTGACGTGTTCTTGTGTGCCCCTTCAGGTCGCTGGTGTCTCGGCACTTCGGGTATGGAGGCACGCGAACTCTCTCGGAAGGGCAAGAATGAAAAGCAACGATGAGAAGCAGCAGTGCAGTCTGTAAAGATCCAAGATGTCTCCAGTTCTCAGAAACTCGACAACAAGGAATTCTCCAGCATAGGCCCAGGCTAAAGAAAGGGCGACTGTTCATTGTTGCCTTGTGCATGCACAAAAGAGACACTGGAGGCCTAGCCAAAGCTGAGAACAGGGGCTTTTTGGGCCTGTCTCTGCTCTGGCTCTGCAGTACCTCTTGGAAAGGGGAACGAAAGTCTTCTCCAAAGTAAGAGTCCTCAGCAGATGTTTGCCATTCGGAAAGCAGTGTCTTGGCTGCAAGGAGTTGACCAGGAAGGGTGGTTACAAAAGCCTGCATTGCCCAGAAGGTGGATCCTGGGATATGGCTTCAGGTTTTCCCAGGAACCTCATTCTGCATGAGACAAAATGGGGAGCCATTCAAAACAGCTCAACTTCTGTCTTGCCAGCTTTGCAGCCATATTTCCCACACTTGTCCCATGGTCCTGTGAGTGGATCTACGCTACAATACCCTCTCCAGCATCTCTGCATCCCATCTAGTAATATCCTGCACTTAGACTGCCTTTCCCAGAGGAAGGTTTGACCCCAAGTGTGTGCTTACTGACATCAGAGTTCAACTCTCTTAGCTAGTCACCACAATTCGTCAGGCTTCATATACAAATGAGCTGCACAATATCACAAAGTAGGCTAATTTTCTAGCTCATCCGCTACCCCCACAACAGTCTCCATTACTACCCAATGCCCACAAAGAGCTGGAGCCGGTTATTTCTAGACATGGGTCCCAGAAACTGTCTTGTTTGCACAGATTGCCCTAAACAGAGACAGTTTCCTTCTGACCAAGCAAGAAAGGATGCAATCACTGTGAGATAGGTGGGGCAGCAAAGGACATTACACAAATGGAGCAAGCCTCAGGAGGTGGGACAAAGTGAGTGAGGACGCAGACCGGATAAGCCTTCCTCGCTCTAGCCTATATTCTGGATATCCAAAATTTACTGGCTTCTCCCTTAGCAGAGCATTAATATATGCCAGTTAGAGTTTGGAGGTGAAAGAGGAGATGCGATCACCTCCTTCACTACCCTTTTTTCCTCAAAAAAGAAACTGAGCACAAAGAACTTTACTGAGTAAGTGTGTGCACAAGTTTGAATGCACCAAACTCAAGTGCAGCAGATGCCACAGTCGCTACCCAGCTCCCACAATT
This sequence comes from Fulmarus glacialis, assembly GCF_000690835.1. NCBI lineage: Eukaryota > Metazoa > Chordata > Aves > Procellariiformes > Procellariidae > Fulmarus > Fulmarus glacialis. Next base: position 1,650 of record NW_009198145.1, read on the forward strand.
CACAAGGCCTTGTGCTGCACCACCAGTTCTTAAAGAAGCCTATTTCAGTAACGTGCTGAAAAGCTGATGATCTCGGTTGCCTGCTAACATCATCAAACCCTTAGCTGAACAAATACAGGCAAGCTGCAGTTCTGGATATGGGTGACAGAGATGAGAGCATAGGACACGCATGCTTGTGCTGTGGAACAACAGGAGCCACCTTAAAGAACTGTCACATAGCAAATAGTCCAGCTGCTAAGTTTGATGCCACAGAAAAGCCAAAATTATGCATGGTGGGACAAGGAGTGTTAAGACTAGACATATGGTGAAACACAGTCTTGAGACAAAAGAAGCAAGAGGAAAGTCTCAGTCCTGTGCTTCCTAGAGGCAGAAAAGGGTCTGAGCGTTTCTCCTTACTCCGTAAACTTACACACCCACTTTGCAAACTGACCTCTGATCAAATCCATTCCATGTTTGTATTGACCTCATCTCTGATAACTGTTTAAACCAGTTAAAAAAAAAAACAAACAACAACAAAAAACCCACCACAAAAGAGTTTGGGGTGGGAAGAGACTAATATGGGTACAACAGATAAAATCCATCCAGACAAATTAACAACTGCGAGTTGGAAAAGCTGCCATCACAGGGCACATCTGGGTGATCAGGGAAACGCTACGGAGGGAAACAGAGTCACCACATCTCAGGAAGGACCAAAACCCTTGCACCAACCCACACAGCAGCGATGGCCAGCTCCGGAAACCCTAAGCAGTGAAGCATGCCATGCTGATTGTCAGCATAGCACTCTGTGGAGGAGCAGATTTCCGCTCCGCTCAGTACTTGCTCAAGGCAGTCTTCTAACTACAGAGCAAGCCCCTAGCCTACAAGTAATCTTCTAGTCAGTGAACCAATTCCTGTCCAACAAGCAAGCTTTTTCCCTCTCCCATGACTTCCATGATGGAGCTGGGGAAGAAAATTAACATGGATGATTACCGGTATATCATGTATATCCATCGTTCATTTGCATCCTCTGTTCTGGGCTGTTCTGGGCACTGCCACTCCAACTTCTTCTGCCTATAGAAACAGTATAGCAAAATATAGGCCTTTTAATATCCTCCTCCCACATCATCCCCTAATGCCCAGGGACCCATCTTTGCATGTCATGACTGTACCTTCCACAATTCCCAGATCACATACCTTTCCTCAGAAAAGCACAGCAAGCACAAGCAAGAGTAAATTCAGAAAATGAAAAAATTTAAATCCACAGAAATCAGCATGGTCAGCACTGAGTAAAGTGTCTGCCCCTGCCTCCCTTACAGCTCTTACTGTTTATTGTGTCCCCTGGAAACTCCATGGAGTCTCTGGGAGAATATGATCAAAAGAGACACATCCCTTGCTGTGCCTGATCACAGTGTAAGACAACATACACGTTTGCTGACTACAGCCAGGCTCAACACAAGATGCAGCTTTGCCTCTCTAAAAGCCTCAAAATGCTGTTATTTTTGCCCTCCTTCCCAGCCCATACAGAGAAAAATCTTAATCAACTAAACAGATCCTGTACCACATCCTAGAATCTGTTAACTTTAGGATCAGTCCAGGCAAGGGAGAAAAAGTTGCTCACCCTGAGAATCCACTACATAAATTAGGACAAGCGCAGAGGAAGTAACATCACCAAGCAAGTGCTATACAGTTTATTGAAGAACAAATTCAAGCCATTAATTATACAGACTTTCCTGGTACCTGATCTGAAGTGCATACAATTGATCTACTTTAACACGGCCCTTTTCTTCCATAGCTCCCAAATTCCATTCAAATATACCACTGTATGTTTTAACAAATCTGCATGCTTTTCTCTGGCTGTGCGTTGGGGTTTGGTGAGCAAAAGGCAACGTGGTGATAATGGGAACTGCGAGCTGGTGACGAGGGCAGTTAAACAATAACAAGGTAAGAATGTTTGGCAAAGGTAGAGGCAACAAAAGCATAGAAAGTGCTTAGAAAAATGCGGTATTTTCAGGCTCACTGGGTCTGATGACCTTAAATATCTCAGGATATTTCATGAACTGGTTGAAATAATGACAGATTCTTGAAGGGTGAGTCAGATACCAGGAGTGTGAAAGAGGCCAAAACCTGCCTAAGTGGAAAGAGACAAGAAGATAGGCTAAGGATTATGAACCAATGAATTTGCCTGTAACTTAAAAAATAGTAATATGGTGCATATAAGTTGTTTGTGGAAATCAATAAGACTACTACTCATCTCCAACACAGTTTGTCAAGAATTAATCTATTTTCTCTTTCAAAGTAAGAGCCCTTATAGATAAGGGAGAAGCAGAAAAGATCACCTGTCTTGACTCTAGTGAGCTTTCTGAAGCTGCTTCATGTGATACCATAGTCAAGCTAGGGAATCATGACCTAGATTAAATTACTATAATGGTCTTGTAATTAATACTACTCAGTGGCAAGCTGCTGGACAGCCTTTTAGGGTAGTATCATTACATACCCTGTCTTTTATGCTTCCCAAGGCATCCACTGCTGAACATCATCCATAAGGATGAACTACAGTCAATGCTTAAAACATAAGCTATCCAGAGATGTTGGGAGTGCACATAAACTAGGGAGAATGCAAATAAGAGCATATGTTAAACAAACAAAAACCATAAAGTGCTGAGAATGAAAACTATTTTACAGGTGCCTTCAGAAACAGCATATTGGTTAGAAAGATTTTCATTTGACCCAGATGGTTGTTTTTACACAGTGAGAGTATCTCAGGTTGACAACAGGAGAACTTCTGGTCTTCCTTGGGAGAGGAGGATTGACCAGAGGACCTCCACCTGTTCCCTCTAGCTCTGTTTCTCTACAGGTACAGATCCTGACCCAAAGACCATTAAGTCAGTGAGCAGAGGTTTGCTACCTCCAGCAATCTCTGAAGGCTCTGTAGCAGATAAAAGATGACAGAAGAACCATACTTCCCCCCATCCCTGTCCCCCCAAATGTCAGTTTGCCAACAATGCAGAAAGCAAGCGTAAGAATAGGTGTTAAGCTATCCAATCACCTCCTACAAG
>NW_009198146.1:0-7998 GCF_000690835.1 Fulmarus glacialis
CCCGGGCCCGCGCAGTCCCTTCGCCTGCGGACAGCACAGGCGTTAAATGAACGGCCGCGGTGATTCCCTGGCGGTGACATAGCGCAGATAATTGCGGGTGTTCCCATTGCCCACACAAACGTCTAATCCTTTCTGGAATCCTACTAAGCTCATGGCCTCAATTAAATCTTGAGGCAGTAAATGCGACAGGTTAATCATAGGGCTTGTTTCTGAAAACCCAAGTGGCCTCAGTTAATTTTAAATGTGGCACCTTCCCATTTCAATATCTTCTTGAGAAAGGGCAAACAGGAGCAACCAGTGTCTGATTTCATGCTATCCAATATTTTGATACAGTCTTTATTATATTTCCTTTATTAATCATCCCAGTTATTAGTTGGCCCAGATTTTTCAGTCTCTCCTCACATTAAAGTTTTCCCCTGAATCCAGCTTGTGGATAATAAACCTTATTACGTGAAGTGTCCATCATATTTAACCTAGTCTCGCTAGTGCCAGGGATCACAGTAAAATACTTCAGCCCTACTGACCCAAACATTTGCACTGCCAGGCCTTAAGTATCCCATATGGTCAGCTCAGATGTGCAGCCCTTCCTTTCTTGCATTTATTCAAGCAATATAATCACCATTGCACCATTACCCAGAATCATCTAAACTCCATTTTAAGTGTAACCCAGGGCCAGCTCCTCCTTCTACTTAAAGAGGAAAAAATCACTCTGATTATGCTCCTTGCTTGCAGTTTGTGTTTGGTTGCTCCAGCATTCATCTGCAGCTCAGTGTTTACATAGGAAACACAACCTGTAAATCTAAGATTTGATTATACAGAAAGATGTTCCAGGAATGTTACACATAAATAGATGGCCTCAGTGCAGTCTGATTCATCCAGAATAATTTTTTCAGACTTCTGACCTCATGTAATTTGCCCAAGAATGTTCTCATTTGTCCAAGTACCATCAACACTGGCAGCAACAAGTCCTCACCCCATAACTACATGCCCTCCTGCTGGCACCTGGCTCAAGGAGTCTCAGACAACTATGAAGAATGAGAGTTGGAGCTTTTCTGAGCCTGCAGGGAGGAGGTACCTGCTCCCTGCTGGAAAACCCTGAGAACTGGGTAGCTCTTGTGAAATCATACTCCAAAATAGATCTTCTGACTCACTACATAGTGAGTCACTGACCTGGCTCCACAGGAGAAGCAGGAACCACAATCCTGCACTGTCCAGACCTCCTTCAGTGGCTCAGCGCATCACAGCCTCCCAACATCAGCAACCACATCCAGCCAGAAACTCACTGCCCAAAAGCCTCTTGATCCACGCAGGGCAGTCTCCTCCCTTACCCCAGGTGAGTCATGGTGGTGTGCTTCCTCCCATCCTCCATCCGTCAAGGACAGCATACTCTCCTGGCAAAAGTGCCAGATTCAGTGCTAGGATAATGGAAGAAATTTAAGTAATATTTAGACATTTCCATGACATAAAAATCACTAGTGATAGTGTATCTCATGGTAACACACCAAAATCTGAGAATGGGCTGGAGCACGTGCGAGTCCGGTTGCAAAAAATCAGCTTGTAAACAAGCAGCAATAAACATGCAGTTTGACCTGAGCATGACAACAAAGTCCTAATGTCCCTGGGTTACTTCTTGGTTTTTGATCTACCCAGGTTGATATAACCCATCTCTGCTGTACATATCCACCAGTGGCACGTCCATCTAGCTGTTTGTGGGGCTGGCACCTCTACATACTTCTACTGTTGAAATAAAGATAGGAAAGGAAGGGTTTTGGAAACATGACTCAAGTCTTCAACATAACTTGAAAACTACTGGGCAAAAGATCACAGGGTGACATTTCCAGAAACATACACGTGACACAAGCATATATGAGTTAAACCAACAAAGGGACATGGCTCAGATCTTTTGTGTTCTTCCGGAGGACTTTTGTATCATTTAATGGGCCACGCTCCACCCACAAACACATTTTCACAAGCCTTCAGTAGCTTTCATCTTTTCTGTATTTTAAATTAAGACTTAAGCCATCCAGCTCGTGAAGGACCTGACTGGTGCACAGACTGAGGCACCGTCGCCTCTTCATTTCTGGAGACAAATGACTCACAGGTGTCCTGCACAAAACAACCCCACTGGGCTTTGCCAAGTTGCATGCATTTCTTGCAGCAGCTTTCCATTGCCTGACTTGTCTGTTATACCTACAGCAATACGCTGTTTCTGATGGGACTCTCTTCCTCAAATTCACGTAACTGCTTCATCAGAGAGGGCTATAGCGTAGTGATCAATGATTGTAGAATCATAGAATCATTAAGGTTGGAAAAGACCTCTAAGATCATCGAGTCCAACCGTCAACCCAACACCACCATGCCCACTAAACCATGTCCTTAAGCGCCTCATCTACCCGTCTTTTAAATACTTCCAGGGATGGTGACTCAACCACTTCCCTGGGCAGCCTGTTCCAAGGCCTGACCACTCTTTCAGTAAAGAAATTTTTCCTAATATCCTCAAGTAGCAGCTAATTTGTTCTAACAAAGGCCTGCCCACTCCACGTGATGTCCATCTGTGGGTGGCACAGTAGCCTTGAAACGCTGGAATGTTGTTACCTAAGAGTGTGGGCCTCATTAAAAAGAACAGGCCAACAGTTAGACATGTAACCACAGCCTTGCAAAAGGCTAATTCAAACGCATGATCTGCTAAACATAGCTTGTGTAGCGTTGGGGAAGTCATTAGGCTCCAGAGTTTTCATGTAATTAATGGCGCAGCTAAGCACCACCTGGAATTTCAGAAGTATCAAGGTAGTTGTTAGAAAAAATCTCTCTCTTCTCAGTGCCTGCATTCTCCAATGGTAAAAATGAAGAGAAAGACCTCACCCCACCTCACAGGGCTGCTGTGAAGAGCAGCTCACTGAAATCTCTGACACTATAGTAATGGAGATTCTTTTGAATTTTTGCTTATTAATGTAAAAAATATTCATGAAGGAAAGAAAATAAAAATATTTATCAGTATATTTCCATTAAAAATTCAGAGCATCACCATTACTTTTAGCTATGTTAAAAACATCATGTATTTCAGAGGGGGATCACTTCTCCATCTTTATTAATAATTCCCTATTGTGAACAAGAAGAGTATCATCTTCCTTACACCTTTAGGGAACAAACAATTTTCCCATTTTCTACGACACTAATACACTTTTAATGGCTGTAAATTGTGCACACATAAGAAGTGAAAGATTCCTATCATTTCAATCCACATGAAAATTTCAGCTGCGACATTTACCTTATTCTGACTCACTGATTTTAAAGTTACATGAATGCCCCCACAGATCTTTTGAATTAAAATAAGATACAGCTTCTGGTTTAAAATGTGAAGTTAGCCCCCTGCGATAGGCAAATTAACACTGTACAAATCCAGATTCCAGCATTTTTTCCTCATTGAAACAAGGATTTCTTGAGAAAATTTGAGTGGTACCAACACCTCACAGATATCAAATGACCTGATTTGGAGCAGGACTTTGATTCATCTCCACATCAGGCAACACGTTCCCTTGTGCCACACCAGGAGCAAGGGCAGCTGAATCAGAAATGGGGGATGGGTTGAATGAACCAAAGGAGAAAGCAGCAGCTGCGATGAGATTCGAGGCTACACCAGTTCCTCTTAAGACCACCCTTATGTTGCAACGTAAAATCAGAGGCCAATTTAGTGTTACTCTATTTGTGACAGTAGATCCACTGCCACAGTCTACAATCCAACATTAGCACGTTTCTCTCTCTCCTGACTTTCTGTAACCTAATGGTGAGACACCGACTGTTACTAACCAAATTATTAGTAGCTGGAATAAATGCACAGGAATGGCCCATCCTAGGATTCTTCTGACAGCGAGACCTTGTTGGAGAAGAGAACGTGCAGCTGTGTGAGCAATTACAACAGCGCAGACAGCGCGTCACTACTGAGTCTCAGGCCTATGGTTTCCAAAACTTCTGCTAACACCCTCTTCCAGCCTCCACATTGTAGAGCAACACACGCCCAAAATGAAGAAAGCAGGCACAGGTTATTTGCACTCAGTGCTCGAAGACTGTGCTTCTGCATTGAACCCGTGTCCTTTTATTAAAGGTCATTCATCAAGTGCAATGTCAAAACACAACTTGTCTTCTAACCTGGTGGTACAGTATGTCCCAGAAGTACCTAGGAAACCTCCCGGTAACTGGGGGGGAAGAGCATGTTCCATTTTTTCTTGGGGGGGGAAGGGAAGAGAGACAGAGACAGATGTCACCACACATCAAATAAATTCGGAAGGTACGGCTTGTGGAGGAGAACAATACATTCATAATACAATTATGGCAGAATGGGAACAAGACTGATAAACTAAATAGCCTTAACTCACTCCCCAAGTTCTAAGTGGTGATGTGTTCACTGCTTTAACTTTCCACCAAGATTACAGCTGTGTGACATTGGAGCCTATGAATTTAGATAGCTCATTGGTTGTAGGAGACTAAACACGTACCCGTATCAAGTATGTTTTCAGATCCTTCAAACATGAGGAGAATTCAGGTAGAGTATCATGTGCTACTGCCGCCTGGAGTCCCTGACACAACTCTGAATTTCTATTACAGCTTTTATACATAACTTTCAGACTTCATTAATTCTGGTGGAATTATGATTCGTCTTTCACTTTTTTTAAGGTTATGTGTGACAAAAAAATTATGCTTTCAATTTGTAAAACCAAATACCTACGTGGGACCTGTCGCCACCAACAGAAGCTCCAAACAATCACACTGATGGGGTTAATTGGCATTTTAAAATAAATCACTGCCTCCAGATTGATTTATTTTCCCCCCACTCTTTACACAACATTACTGCGTTTCTCTATAATTATTCAATGCTAAGTTCATGGTTTTGAAGCAGACGACTGCAGACTTAGGAAATGGTGTTTGATTTGTTGCCATGGAAACATCTTGCTGTAGATGTACTCTAATCCCATGACAACTCTGTCTCTTAAGAACCATTTTTTCTGACATAATAAAAATCTGATCAAGGTCAGATTTAATAACAATCTCAGTTCCCAGACTTTATTTCGTAAAGGTTTAGTGGAGTTATTTTTTTCCGAAGGGATTCTCTGGAAACTTTGTTTGTTTTCTTATCTGGATTGGAATTTATTCCCTAAAATACATAAACCTGGTGTGGTGTCATGTTAATTTACAGTGCACCTTTTGTTATGGTATAATTGCATCATTAAAAGAAAGTTACTTATAATTGTTTATATTGTCTTGACAGATGTTAACATTTTACATAACATTGTTCCCACTAATACATACATTTGGGATATCAATAATGCTTATCGTTTCCTAACAACTGGTGTTTACATAGTAGCAAATGCCAGTGTAGCTTAACTTTCGTTAAGCTACACGTTTCGTACTATAATGTTTTTCTGAACTATTTATCACAGGCACATTCCAACCTGGAGCACTGGAGACAAGTGCCAATGCTTTACGGGTTCCACCAAAAAATAAAACCAACATACGTACAGGAGAGTCATATTAACACAAAAAAGTGACTTGGCAATGAGGAACTTGTCAAGAACTCAGGTGTGAGTGCGGGGAATTTTCTCCCCTCCTTGGCAAAACTGTGTTTGCCCTTCGGCAGTGAAGTATCCGCTGAGGCCTTTGAACATTAGTAGCTCCACAGGAAGAGAGACTCGGCTAATGCCACTCCGCTACGCACTGAAGGTTGGACTTTCAAAAGACAGTTAGCTCCTGACAATGCTGATAGACAAACAGAGAGATTTCAGAAACACCTTTTCACCAATTCCAGCCCAGCCCCTGCGCAACTGGGTCCTTAGGATTATATGGTCCTGACGGGTGGGGAAGGAACCGAACTTAGATCTACAGTGGGGACTTCTCCATTTATGCTACTTGTCCACTGTGACTTTATGGCCCCTAGAGAGAGAGATTTTACACGTTCACCTCACCCTAAGGCACATATCAAAAAGCGATCAGATAGATCACAGCCTAGAAAACACATTGTTTCCATTGATTATGAAAGGAATTCAAACTAACTCAGAGGCAAGGGTCTCGGATCTTCTGTCCCAGCAGCACTGGCTGCAAACCAGGTCCGAGACAGCGAAGAGAACACCTGTGGAGAATACACCCTTCCTACAGCAAGAATTTATTTTCCCACATCTATTTAGTCTTATGCCTATCAATGGTTCTATCAAAGAATTGACTCATTCTGTCAAGGTGAATAGTGGTCCTGGAACTCCTTAATACATTGCACTGTAATTTTTTGCATCACAGCTACTCATATTTCTTCTTATTCCCCAAGCACAGCTTCACATATATAGATGATCTTTTTGTCTGTATCTTTTTAACCATCCAACACTGGACTATTTGATCTGCTCCAGAAATTGATATCACATCGCTATAACTGGCATTCACCAACCTGTATTACAGCTCTGTTTTGGATCCACTCACAGGCCAAAGTGGATTATGCAAGATACTCTCCAAGATACGTGGCAGAAAGTCCTCACCTCAAAAGGATGGGTAATGGTCTCTGCCCAGTACGGTCTCTGGCAATCAAGTTCAACAAGTGAAGTATCATGGCAAAGACAATTTCTGGGACCATTGTAAAAACGTAAGGAGTTTGTTCTGCAAACATTTATATTGTCATGCAATACTACCACCAAGATATATGAAGCTACAGAAACCGTCATTTAAAGTAAGGATTTTAACAAATTCCGTACATTACTAACTTGTTGAAAAACAACAGCTTTTCCATAATGATTTTCAGGTGTGACACCACAGGCAGAATATAAACCCTTCTTATAGTCCAGAAAAAAACTGAGCTACATCTGTTCTTTGACATTACAGGTGATAAAGCATCACTTTGATGGCTCAGCTGAGATCAGAGCACAGCCTAGGTACCACATAGATACACACTAAGATACAGCATCTGCCCTGCAGAGCTTTCATTTTAAGTACCATAAGACAGAGAGAAAAAGGAATTATTCATATTCCTATACTACAGGTCAGGAAGCTGAACCCTGGGCTTAAAGTACAAGATCGTCCTTCTTTTTACATTATCAGTATAAACAAGGATTATTGACAGTATTATTGTGACCAAATAAGAAAAGCTGAGACAGCGTCAGTGAAGATTATACTGTGGCATACAAAATTATTTAAAGCATACATGTCTGGCCCATAGGCATGGAAACAGAAAATACTTACTGATGTTACTGCTGTCGAACTTAAGGTACTGATCACAAACCCTGCGCCCTTTCTGCTGGATGTTGTAAACATGCGTGCAGTTACACACACGAAAAGATGGTTTCTGCTCTGGAAAGCAAAGGGTCCCGTGAGGATACAGCTGCAAGATCCATGCGTCAGTAAATACAGCATCATTGTGCTGTCAGTCTTTCAGCATTCAATCGCCAGGTGAAAATGCAATATAACAGAAAAGGCCACCCCGCAGGATGAGTCAGTCAGGCACTCTACAGCAAGGGGAACAGCAAATCCCATTCACCCAGGTGGCCCTGCCATCTTCTTCAATAGAGTCAGCTAAAGGATTTGAGCTCTTCTCCATGCTTACCTTCATGCCTAAAGAAAGAGGTTTTCGTGACTTATCACAGTGTGCGGACCGATATTGTACAATAGCTAAGTGGTGCACAAACATAGAACAAAAACATAGAACAAAAACATAGAAACAAAAGAGCTCAGAAGTTGCTTCAATGTTAAAGATGATCGATGTCAATTTTTATTCTTTTGCGTACTCCAAGCAAGCTCCCTAATCTGCCCTGTTAAACACTAGACCTTGATCACTAACTACCAAGAATATGTTACAGACAGAAGGATCAATTCCAAATATTGGCTGGTTTTCTATTATTTCCTCTTGGAAGGAATGTCAATCCTTGGCTATTTTTACTCAATCATCTTCTATTGAAAAATAAAAATTACCTAAAAATATCTGAGTGGGTTTTTTGGGTTGGGTTGGGGTTTTGGGTTTTTTTTGGGGGG
>NW_009198147.1:0-12383 GCF_000690835.1 Fulmarus glacialis
AAATATTTTAATAATTAAGATGATTACCCAGTAAACATACTGGGTAATTCAATCCATGGGGTACCTGCTAAACTTTAATTTACACAAATATGGAGGATTACCACTGAGGTATGGATATTTGTTGGTGGGACTGAGAGCAAAATTTTGACCTACTGTGTTTTCTGACCATGTTAACAGTCCTGCCCAGTGCTCTTTGGTGTTCAGCCATGCCCAACCTATAAAATATGATTTTCTGTGACATGTTGTTTACATTCAAGATTGATCCAACCATCAGTTTTTGTTTATCCCCAAAAGCAACAGTCAACACTTACACAGTAGTAATACTAACAGTAATACTACGATGTACTTAAATCCACATGTACTATAATTTTTCGTCCTTGTTCTTTTACTTATGTTGGAAAATCCTCTTAGTTCCTTCTGATACAGTTTGATACTACTGTTCTCCTGTGAGTATTTTCATAATTCCTTTTTCTTGTTTCTTTCATGACTTTTTCTTTAGAGGAGAACTAATGAGAGGAAATTCTTCCCCGTCTGATCTATAAACAGCAGTATCATCTCTTTTAATTGACAAAACTTGTTGCAATTTTGTGTTCTTAATAATTCACTTGTTTTCTAAATTGATTCTTATACTGACAATGGGTAGATCAATATTCTAACTCCATGGTTTTAATCGCATCCTTAAATCAATATTTACAAAGCTCTTGGCAAGGAATAAACTGCTCCCTCAATTTAGGTTGATAGTAAAGCAGTGCTCCAACATCCAGATCAATGTTTTGGGAACAAAAAACAGTATAAGATCTTTCCTATACTTACCCTACAAGGTTAATTTTGTTTAACAAAAGTACTCTAAATTTGAATATTACATTATAAATATAGTGTGATCCAGAGCTAACGATGAAGTCATTGCACCAGTTTTTTGACAGTAAAAAATTAGGGGTTTGGAGAATTTCAAACATACTGTAATTCACTTTTTTTTGTTAGTTTCCACTATTTTTAGTAATACGAAGACAACAGAGAACAAATGTACATAATAATTTCCACAAGAATATTCCAATAAATTTTAAGTAATGCAAGTATTTGTATCAAAGTATGGAGACAGTATTACATACTCTGAACATTTTTTTGTTGGCTTTATTAGTTGATCTAATTAAGATGGCTAATTTTGGGTTTATCAGAAGTAAAACAAGTCTTAGCAATGATGCAACAATGAAATTTACTTATTTCTGTTAGGAAATGACAAGTGTTAACAGTCATGCAAAACAGACATATTATTTGAGAGGCCTCAAGAAAAAGATTAATGTATGATTGCTGTTAATCAAAATAGTTCTATGTAAAATTGATCTTGCCAAATACATCAGATTTTTTTTTCTATGGGATTACCTGATTAAAAATAATTTATGAAGACACAGATGTAAATTTAGGTTTTCATCACACAAAATTATGGTAATTTATCATTGTAAAGTAACCATTTCAGATTAATTAAATAGTGATTATCTGATATCTCATAAAGAAGCTGTCATTGAGGCGAGATACAGAATTCTGGCTATTTTTAAAGAGTATCTGGTGGAATCAGTACTAGATGTGACACCAGTTGGTGCTTTTCCCCATCATCTGAAAATTAGAATTAAAGCTGATAGAATGTACAGACAATACAAAGAGCAACACACAAATAATGAAGAATACATAGCACACAGGCATTTTGTATAGTGTTTTATACAACTGTTGGAAGATGGCATTCTAAGAAGAAAGGGGGGATAATAAGGTAATTAACTAGTTGAACCTGAGCTCAAAGTACCGTGTTGTGTCTGAGGAAAGGACATAGTATTGATGGTTTTTAGGCAGAGGAGTTTCATATATTAATAACTATACAACAAAAAAGATGATGGAAAGTATGTTTGATCGAAGGAGGATTACAAAGTTCAGCTTATGATCTATACCCAAGAAATAGTTAAGTGACTTCTGATAGTGGATAGAGCTTTAATCGTCAAAAACAGATAGCAAAGGTTACTTGTCTGGACAAATTCGTATTAGAATATTGGAAAGCGCAAACGTCCAGTGGTGAGGGTACTCGGCCACAGAGGTAGCTCACCTATGGAGGTGGGGTGTCTTCTCGGTAAGGACAGTATTCAGTTCTATAAGGGACTCAAGTTTTAGGTGACCAAGTGGAGGCACATACACTTACAATGTTGTGTAAATAGATGTGTAGTGTAATTTCATGTGTGTTGCATCTGTCAGTGAAATGTCAATGACTAACATGTAGCCTAGGACATCAGGGGACTCAGCTGGGGAATACTTTTGACCTTTGTATTTCATATTTTCTCTGACATAGGTTTAAAAAGAGGGCAAGTGATACTTATTTCCCAGTCTGTTCTCTGGCCTGATGCTTGGCACTGTCCTGGGAAAGGGCTGGCAAGCTTGACTTCTCTGAGATGTGGGTATTGTGCTGGACTCAGCACTACAGGAAAATATTAAGCACCATCAAAACAGACCTTTGTTTCAGGGTCTGGAAGGGATATAAGCATGGAGATGATGAAATTTAGGATCCCAGAGACTCATGTGAGAAGTAAGATTTTAGGTGCTCAGGTTAGTTACTGTGATAGCACCTGTGGATGTGTGTAGAAGAAAAGCAGCTCCTTTTTTGGGCCTTTTTCCCAGGATTTCACAGGCAGTGGTGCTATCCCTTGGTATTACCATCACATAGGTAGTGCTAATTGAAAGAGAAGCATGGTGGTTTTCAGGGACTGCCTGAACTGGCTTATGTTCTTCAGGGGCATGGGGTTTTCTCATAAAACCTTTTCTCCTGCAGTACTGAACCACAGTATTTTTTCCTAAGTTCAAGGGAGAATGTTCTCTGAAAGCTGTATCTAATACGAGCCCACGCTGAAACAGGTAAATTGAAGCCAATGCCTATGTTCTATGTCTCCTTTCACACATCCTTTTATGTTGACATTGAACTTTGGGGTTCAGAATTTACATATATAATGAAAAAGAAAATCCTATTATCTTTAATTGTTTATTGTTTAATTATGCTGCTAAGTAAAAACCTAATACCTAAATTAAATTAATTTAATGACTTTTATCTGAAATCTTACCTTTTTTAGACACTTTTTTTTCTGAGAACAAAAGGGAGATGGAGTTTAAACATTAACTCAACAGTAACTGTTGGAGGAAAAAAAAGTTGTTGGGCTTTTTCCCCTGTGGAAAGGTAGATAATGGTTATCTAAAGAGCTGCAGGATAGACATCAGCACCATGCTTCACACTCGTTGCAGATGAGCTATAACTGGAAGCATACTTACTTGATTTGCCAGGTTTCTGCATCTTTATTTGGAATGCTACCAGCAGGCACCATTTTTACTTTGGGTGACTGAAACTTTCAAGGATGTTGGCAGCGGTGGTTGTAATGCCTGCTGTGTTAAAATATAAATGCGTTAAAAAACGGCATTTTACTACAGTAATATCTTGTGCTTGATATTTAGTATTGCCTTTTATGCTGTAGGAGTCCATGCTGCTTTATAAAGTATATTTACACATAATCATTTCACTGTGCACTTAAAAGCGTTACCAAAGGATTATGGTAGAGTTTGGTATAGGAAGAAAATAATTCCTAAAACAAAATGCAAAGCATTTGAGGATAGCCGAAAAAAAAGGTGTCTGATCACGTAACACCAGCTCAGTTCCTTATTTACCGTTTATCGTGTAGGCACATGGACAATTAAGAGTAACGCTCTTTGATATCAGAGTTCCAGCGTAAGTATTAAAGCTCTAACAGCTACTGCAATGATACTAAAGTTTGTTATTTTCATATTGTTTTTATCTATCACTGTCAAAGTGCCTTACAAAGGAACTCACTATTATTGTTGCCATCTTGCAGATAAGGAGGCCGAGGCATGGGGAGGGGAAGTGATATGCCCAAAGCTACTAAACAGACCAGTGCGAGTGAAACACGCTGAAAATAGGTTTCCTATGCACAGATTAAAAGCTTTTTTCCTAAGGATACAGTGCCTTCCCTTTGCTTATGAGGAGCGAGAGAAAATTGCAGGACCTTGTGGTGGTGCGTTCCCCTCTGTCCTGGGCTGCTCCACGATCTCAGAAACTCCCGTTAACCTTGGCCTTGGTGTAACGAGTCAGGCGGTGAAGCGTCCCTTGACCACATCAGGAGCTCTGGCATAGCTGAGGTTGGGGAACGTACTGACCGTACCAGGAGCTCCTGCTGCCTGGCCCAGGTGGGGGACGAGAGCGGGGATAATTCGTCATCCCCGACACACTTACCTGAGTCGTAACTCGAGTGGGACGGTACCATTGTTACCGAAACCTTGAGAATTTTCACGGATGACTAAAGCCAATCATCTTGTGGCCCTATAAACAGCGGTCCTAAGTGAGGCCCTCTGAGCTCTCCTGGACCGCAGTGGGCTGCGCCCAGCATCTCCCTCTGAGCGGGACGCCTCTCAGAGCTCGTGAACTCTCGAGTTTGAACTCTCGAGTTTGAGATATGCAGAGGACCGTCACTGACGGCGGGACCTGGGCTGAAACACTCCTCGAGGCTCAACCCCTCGCCTGTTGAGAAATGCCAAGACATTTGACGTGGGTATTTCACTGGTCTCAAGGGGAATTTTTAACAGGTACACCTTTGTAAATTTATCTATCTCTGTGTGTGTGTGAGTGAGCTGATAGTAAGATGATTAATTGCTACTAAAATCTTGTGATCTATCTTAAAACTGTGAATGAACCTTAAACTGCTGTTGAACACATATAATCCCTTAGACATAAACTGTTGACCAAGTCTGGGACTAGGAGTGGATCCAGCCACACCTAAGCTTGATCAGGAGTTTAGAAAGCAAGGGGGTCTTCTCTGTGGGAGGGTCTCCTTACCCTTTTTGTATTAGACATAAAGCATTATCCAAGTCTGAGACTAAGATTGGATCCAGCTGCACGTAAGCTCCATCAGGAGTTTAGAAAGCAAGGGGGTCTTCTCTGAACCTCGTGACTCAACGGGAGGGTCTCCCTTATCCTTTTTCGTCCTCAGCCTCTGTGTAAAGCATTCTAGCTCGATTCTAACTTGATTTTCCTTTGTACGCATCATCCATGTAGTAAGTGATAGAGTGAACCTTGCCATCGAAGTCTGTTAAGTTGCGCTTTTATAAATTTCTATTAAAATCACTTTCTGCTGATACTTTTGATGGTGATTCTTTAAGCAGCTTCTAAACCATTCATTCGTGACAGACCTACAATCCCAAACATTACAACCATGGGGGATTTGTAAGCTGTTTGAGAGACCATCTTGTTCTGGTACTTTTACAGCGTTGAAAATCACTTTCATTGACCGTTTCTTTAGACCAGCTGCACTGCTTGTCTCCTGATAGACTTTGAAAATGTTAATTTCCCAGTCTGTAGTCCATCCAGATGCTTTCTGCTTCTCTGCTGTTTTTTCTTCTCAGATAAGTGCTTGTTTGGTGCGCTGCTGTTTCTGAGCAACCTACATCCTATGACTACATCCTATGCAGATCTGTCAAATCACTGGCTCTTACGAGTACTGTTTTTAACAGAAAATTTCCTGACATGAAGACTACCTGCTGTTTTATGTTGACCGTTATAGGGCAGTAAACTAAACGGCTTCATTCTTAAGTAAAAAGCTGATTTGAAATGTAACTTTAAGTTTGCAAAACTTGGGAACAGTAGAAAATGTGTTTATTTCAGAAAACTGCTTTCTCAGAAGTCACAGTGAGACTTTGACAGCTAAATCATTTATATCTTGATAACACACACAGGTTTTAAAATTTCTTTCCTTTAAAAATGTCAAAATGGAGCTGTGTTTTAAAAACCCTGCAGAAAAACTGAGAATTCCTCTGGCAAAACTTCCGTGAATCAGCAATTTCGGGATCTTTAAAAAAAAAAGACACAGCTGGAATAATCTTCCGACTGAGGAGTAAAATTAAATTTTTGGCAAATTTCTTTGGATGATTTAATTAACAGTATTATGTTTAGAAAAAAAAAGAATTAAAAGGTAATTTTGTAGGTGAAAACTATGAAGTCAGTGTTTGGGACACTCGAAGTGAGATTTAAACCTCAGCTCCTTGAGAAGAGCACCAAACGTGGGTCCCCCTATTCCTGTGTAACCGCTGTAAGCATTAGGTTATTATTTTCCCTCTCCCATCAGGTTGAAAAGATGATAGTGAGCTCTTTGAAAATTATAGATAAAGGATAGTATATAGTGGTACAGGCTTATGATACGCAATCACCCAAATTTATGTTGGGTATTGATTTACTTGGGTCACAAAAAATTGAGCATGAATGCTAAGGAGGGTGACCCCTTCTCGTGGGCATGCGTAGCGTACAGGGGGTGTTTCCAGACATCTGGCGAAAAGAGTGAGCTGAGCAGTAAGCTGTAGGCTGCTATGCATTTGGCAGTCGAGTTTTCCTACATGATGAAGCAAGCTGCTCTCTCCAAACTTCACTTTGCGAGGTGAAATGCCAACAAATTAAGATTAAAAACATCTGCAGATGACTGCATTTTTTGATGGATTTGGACTGCAGGCCATAGTTCAGTACTTAATCTGCCTAAGCCTGTCAACACAGGGAGCTGAACCTCAACTAGCTACTGCATGTGATTCTCTTCGGGAAGCCAAGGCCCTTGGCAGCTTGCTTTTTCTATATCCTCAATCAACACAGCAGGCTTTAGCTAACTCGTGCCTGTGACACCAGCGGTTGCAAAGCATTATTTTGGAAATGCATTGGTCATCCCACTGCAGTGTGATTGTTGTCTTCTTACGGGCATTATTTTTTAATTTATTTTTGATATGTTGCAGTAAATTCACAAGTTATTTATTAGTATGTCAGTAATAATATAGTACATGCCACATGCAATAGGTACTGATCGTACGAAAAACCTCTGCGTTTTCACAGCCCAAAATAAGCAGGCCATTTCAGATACTTAAAAACTACATGAGAATCCAAGCATTTGCTTTTTATGAAAAACTTTTAACATTGTGTGAAATCAGAGTGTGGCTTCCCATTTGAAAGTGGCTAAAATTTCTCTGGGGATTAAAGTAGTTTGTAAGATACTTAGCACTGCTATTATTTAAATAATATGACGTATCATCTGAAGTTATAAATAAGCAAGAATAAATATGTCTTTAAGCCATTTTACCTAAGAAATAAAAAAAACCCTGTGAAGTATCACTGTTAAAATATAAATTTTAATCCAGCTTTGAATCATGATTAAAAATCAATGATTTAAATTAATTTGGACTTAAATATGATGTCAGCCCACTTTCAACACTTTTACTTTGTGCTACAGGGATGTTTTTGCGAGAAATTAGTATTGTAGTGAGTGCGTTATCATTTTCTAGGCTTAAAGAACATCATTCATGTCATTTTAAGTGATCATTTCATGTTTTTATCAGTTACTGGAAGCTTTTACTTTTCCTACTAACTGTAGGATTTTTATCAGCCTCCAGGTAGAGTAAGACCCATTAACCACTATTCTTTTGTCCAATGAGGTTTTTTTACCCGTCTGGTTTCCCTCCATCCAGATACAAGAATATTGTGGGAGACAGTTTCAAAGACCTTTCTAAAGTTGCGATAAATTACATCTATTGCTCTCCCCTCATCCATAAATCCAGTCATTGTATCAGAGAAGGCAATCAGGATGGTCAGGCGTGATTTACCCTAGATAAATATATTTTCTGTTCCCAGTCACCTTTTTCTCCTTCATGTGCCCAGAAGTGTGCTCCGAGATTATCTGCTCCATGATTTTTCCAGGGACCCTGGGTTATTCTTTTGGCCTTTCTTGATGACATTTACTTTCCCCCAGTCACCAGGGTTCTCCCTCAGTTTCCATGACCTTTCAAAGACAATATAGAGTGGTGTTAGAAGAACATTGGCCAGTTCTCTTCAACAGTCTTGGATGCAACCCATCATGTCCTGTATACCTTTATGGTTTGAGTTCTCTCAAGTAAACCCTGATTCAATCCTCTTCCACTGGTGGTAGTTCTTCTCGTTGAGGTCTTTCACTCATCACAGGGGCTGGGAGACCGACTGAAGCAAAGGCAACACTGAGTACCTCTGTGTACTGTCACTAAATCCCACACCCCATTCAGCACCAGGCTCACACTCTCCTTCTTCAGTCTTTTAATTACTAATGTGGTTGTAAAAGCTCTTCTTATTGCCCTTGGCATCCCTTGAACATCTCTGCTTCAGTTGAGTTTCGGCTTTCCTGAAACCATCCAGACATGTCCATGTGATGTTTCTAAATTTCTCCTTTGTAGCTTGTCCCTGTTTCCATCTCCTATATGCTGTCTTTTTAGAGTCATGAGTTCTGTCCTTAGGGACTCATGAGTTCCCTTAGGCAAGCTGGACTCCTGATACGTCTTCTTGTTTGGAAATGTGCAAATTAATGTGTTGCTGCTAATGGAAGCTGTAGCACATGCAACACCCCCAAACACAGGTTAGAGACTCTTAGCTCAGTTTTACTACAGTTATCCAGAACAGAATCTCCTTGTTCTGTAATTTATTCAATACTCGGGGGGAGGAGAGAGAGCTAACTTAATCTGTTATTTAATAAATTTTTTAGTCCTTAGATGGTAATTAGAGAAGATAATTTATCTGGCACAGCTATTATGATTTTTGGCATCCTGATGGGTTCTATTTTGACAAAAGGATTCCACAGTAACATAAATATTTTTTGTCGTCTTAATCAGCTGTTCCTTTAATATTCTTTAATAAAGAAATGTAAAATTTGATTGTTAAATAGGACAAGAAGCCTGAAGGATAAAAATAAGTAATTTTACCTGTTCTTAAAGATGTCTGTGGCAATGTTTCTCCTTCATATGTACATGTTTAGTATTTATGGAGCAAAGTATAGTAGCTTAAGATTAAAGGTAAGTATGTTCAATTTAATCTTAATTACATTATTTTTTGCTCACTTTATGTAGTAATCAAAAGGTATATAATGAAATTTTTATTTTAAAGGGTGAGGGCAAGACAAACTTTTTAATACATAATTATTTTAACTTATTATTGCCTGGGTCTTGTTTTTGTTATGAGACAGCAAAGTAGCCATGGATCACTGCTTACTTTCCTGTGACATAGCTTGATATACATAGTGCATCCAAGAGAAAGATTGGGGAGTATGGAGTGATGACAGTGAGTGGAAGGAAATATGACTTTCCAGCAGCATTGGAAGCAGCATGGTTGGCTCTTCAAGGCTTAGCTGCAGCTCTCAACCCTTTTCTTCACCTCTGCTCCCCATAGCAAAAACAGTCTTGTCCTTGGGTGAGCAAACACTAATTTTTGCTTGCGTTGTTGGGAGCCCTTCAGCTGTCTCAAAGTCACAATTTATTTTACGAGACTGAGAAAAAGAGGACAGAAGTTTAATTGCAGACTCATTTCTAGTGGGTCCATAGAATCACATGTCTGAAGGAGAGTGATGGGCAGTGGGGACAGTGTCAGTACTGTAATGATACAGGATCATCCATTTAGAGCTCAATATTAATGAGTTTTGGTGCATGCTTTACATTCATTTGTTGAATCTAGCTGCATATAGCAGTTGTTTACATTATTTCACCGAAGTATGTCTAAAAAGATTGATATGATAAAGTATCGGTAGCAAATCTCAAATAAATTTACTGCAGAGACAAATGAATAAGTACAATGTTTCAAATTTAACAGTCTAACCAGATGCCATTTGTGAGCCCATGGATTGTAGTTAATTAAATGATGAAATACATTTGTGCGTAATCCAGCTTGTGCTGCACCTGTGCTTGCTGGTTTTATGAAGATCACTTGGTGTTGCAGCTCCGGGCAACCTGCAGCATGAGGAGCTTCCTTAGTGTCTCGCTGCCTGGTTTGCTTTATATGTTGCTGTCCAAGATGAGTGCTTAGTAAAAAGACATTAATTCTGAAGATCTGATGAGGGGCAGACAGAACAGGGTGAGGAGGCCAAGCAGTTTATTAACTACCGCTTTGACATTTGACTAGGAGTGAGCAAGTCACTCTGAATGGTCCTGAGGAGGTGCACAGGGGGAAGAATTGCCTTATAGCTGCATTGCTGCTACTCCGTCCCTGTCCCTGTAAATCTATACCTGCTCACACAGCCTCCTCCTGCATGAGATTGTTGTGACCGAATTCTGCTTAAAATGGATGCAGAGCCTGGAAACTGAAGTCTGAATGAATTACGCTACCTGAGTTTTGGTATTGTATGAAGCACAGACAACCTGGGGGGAGAGATGTTATTAGTGGAGCACGGAGGGAATGCTGTCCTGGAGAGGGGCTCTTGTATCAGTGGTATGTGCCAGTCCTAGCTTGGGTGTAGGTAATTTAGGTAATCTGGTAAAAAACCTGTGGGCTCGGTGCCTCTTTTAAGTCGCTGTTTGGTCTGATGTCATTCTTTATGCTTCTTTCCGCATAAGAAGTAAAAAGAATATAAATACAAAACCTTTTGTAAACAGCTTTGAAATCTCTGATGCAAAGTGCTGTAAAAAATTAATCTACTTACACATCTTTGAGAAACTGATGTGGAGGGCTCTGGGGAAGGGATGAATCTGCCCATTCCCTGAACAGGTTATTAGGGCTCTGCTGTGTGTCAGGACGGTGTCCTTGATCACCTCCCATTGTGAAGGGTAAGTTTATTTAAACCGTCTTCTCCTGTATGAGTCTAGTCTTTCCTACTAACATAGGCCAAAGCAGTCATAAACAGTGAGTTGTAGTGTGAGGGCAAATGATGTGACGTACTTTCTGTCTCTGCATGCTGTATGTTGCAGGAAGATAATGATGAAAGAGTTTTTCATTCCAAAGGGAATGAAGCCAAACCGCATGATGCGTGTGGTTGTCCTGCGTGCAAGCTGCATCTCTTTTTCTTTCCAGCGTGAAAGTAGAATTTGTCACCTTGTAGTATAACTGCAATTTATCTTCTGCTTTGTTCCTTTTTCTGTTTGGTTTTGGTTTTGAGATTGAGCTGGTGTTTAAAAGCATGCTTTTTAAGAAATTGGGTTAAGAAAATTATTTTTGGTGAAGACTGAATATAAATAATTTTTAAAGAAATTATCTTCTGTATATATCTTAAAGTCTTTTGATGTCTCAAAGAACAGCTAAAACAAACACCACCTCAAACCCTATGTTAATTAGCATTTTTAGCCAGAAGAAATAATTTTCTAATTCACAATTATGTAATATCAGGATCTTTATCTAAAATCCTTTTTTTTAAACTGCATCCATCAATATGTAGATTGCTTTCTACCTGTGTGCAAAGCTCTGTAAATTATTGGCAAATGCTTTTAAGTGATGATTTGCATTAGTTTATCTTCAGATTAATAACAGGTTTCTACTTGGTTTCATATTCCTTTGTACATAGGTGTCAAAACACAGGTTAGTTTCCACTGTGGTACTCTCAGGGAAGGCATTATTTTTTGTTATTTATTTAAACTAACCACTTTTTCTTGAAATACTAAGTTCTGTTAGATTTTGTCATTTATTTTTAAAATGTGAATTGTTTTAATTGTGACGTTGTATGTTACTGTTTTATAAAAGAGAGATAAATGATTTATTGTGGTTCTCTAAATAAGTTTGCAATGTCCAGCTGATGTCCGAGGGGTAGCACGCACTGTTTTGCCTGCCTTCAAGCCAAGGTGGAAGATAATAACTCATGTACAGAGCATGTACATGAAATACATTTGCACAGAAAACATGACACGGATCCCCTGGTCAAATGACCAGTTCAGAAAATGTAGATATCCTGACTTTATAGTTGACCAGCCTGCACATGTAAACTCCTCGCAGCCAAACCTGCTAAGTTTTCTGGGGTAGCCTGTAGTAGAGAAATGGTTTTCTGTTCTCTTAGGAGGTAAAGGCAAAAACCTTGGGCAATGTGGAGGAGAGTGTTACAGAAAAGGAGGAGTGAGTTGGAAGAAAATATGAAAGTGCTGCATTAGAGAAGGGGATCCAGGAAACAATGCAGTAAGGTGAAGGGAAGGAGAGGATGCCAGTTTGACTGGCTGAGCATTACTGCAGTAAGGAAAGATGGGCAGGGAGCATAGCCTGGGATATTAAAATAGGAAGGAGGATTCAGCCTGCTATTTTGAAGTGCCATTTTGCGTACAGCCAGAATTCTTTGGCAAACGTTTAATTGTAGGCATTTTTTCTTCCTGGAAGGGACTTTGTCAAATCATAGGCATCTGTCTGTTAAAAATACAATTTTGTTTTGTGCTTTTGGAAAGTTGTATGTATGTCAAACACCCATCTTTAATACATCAATGCTCCAGTCTTCTGATTTGGTCCTGGAAAAGTGGTACAAATAGAGTAAGTTTGGGGTGTGCTGACTTCCTGCAGAACAGAGACCTCTTCAGCATTATCACTGCCTTTGAAGAATCATAGAATCATTAAGGTTGGA